>NC_041388.1:489200790-489307363 GCF_002162155.2 Triticum dicoccoides | reverse complement strand
CGGCGGCATGGACACGTGGCGACGTCTGATAGGCGCGGGCGGGCGGCGGCGGCGTGTCCGGCCGGAACGGACACGTCCGGCGTGGCGCGAGGTGGATTTTTAGGGTTTTGGGAGGGGGATCCGAGATTTTCGAGGAGGACCTATTTATAGGCATAGAGGGAGCTAGGAGAGTCCAAATGAGGTGCGGTTTTCGGCCACGCGATCGTGATCGAACGCTCTAGATGATGGAGAAAGCTTAGGTGGGTTTTGGGTCAAATTGGAGGGGTGTTGGGCTGCAACACACATGAGGCATTTTCGGTCCCTCGATTAACCGTTGGAGTATCAAACGAAGTCCAAATGGTACGAAACTTGACAGGCGGTCTACCGGTAGTAAACCAAGGCCGCTTGGCATGTCTCAGTCCAATCCGGAAATGTTTAATCCCCATACACGAAAGAAAGGTAGAATTGACCACCGGAGGAGAACGAAGTGCGGGAATGCAAAACGGACAACGGGGAAAATGCTCGAATGCATGAGATGAACACGTATGCAAATGCAATGCACAAGATGACATGATATGAGATGCATGACAACGATACAACACACGGAGACAAAGAACCCGAACCCGAGAAAATAAAATAACTTAACACCGAAAACGGCAAGAGTTGGAGTACAAATTGGGAAAGTTACATCCAGGGTGTTACAGCTCTCCCCGACAAGGATCTTGCCGGGTCCTCGAGCTATATCTTCAGCATTTCTGATCTCTGTCTTGGAGATCGTCTTTGTACTTTTGTAATTTGGTCTTGAATTTGTCTTTACTTATCCTTCGGCAAGCCTTGCCGTCGGGAAGGTACTACTGCCTATGCATAAGTCTGGAGTATTAAAGACCCAATTCTTAATACACCGGCAGCCTTCATCCTGATAATGAGTTTATGTATGAGATGGCTATATGCTATAATGTTAAGTGGCATGCACGTCACTGTACGGTATGATGGCTGGAGCCACGGGATTGTCACTTTAATGTAATAGATGTAGAGATAGCCTACAAGTTACAGGTGATGGTGACAAGCTTGCACGAAGGACCCCGACATGAGGCAGCTATACCAGGCGCATGAAGGAAGGGCTAAAAAATTCGTGCCATGGCGATTTTCTGAAATTGATGCCATGGCAATGTTTTTAAAACGATCGCCACGACAATGTTTTTAAAACGATTGCCACAGCAACGTTTTCTGGAATTGCTGCCACAACAACATTTTTGAAATGGCTACCACAACAACAATGTATCCTACTACCATGGCGACATTTCAACTGAAGATTCAAGAAGACCGTGAGGACTTCCTAGCACCCAGGGCCATACCATATCATGCTATTATGAATTTCCTGAAATGTTAATCCCTTTGTTGTTTGCACCCTTTGATTGCATAGTATTCAATTATTAGGGTGATCTCTCACAGTAAATACCAAGTTAAAAGGTTCTCTTCCCAGTGTTGCAACTGTCTATAACACGTAGCCTTCCGGAGTGTGTCATGTCCACATGACTGCAAACATATTGTGAGGTGTTAGACAGGTGGATGGTCAGACGATGTAAGCAGATTACACTCGATTGTCTTGAAGCTCTGGCAGAATCATTCTGAGCTTGGAGCATGAAGCATCGAAAGATAAAAAAGTGTCATATGGAGATATGATCAACAAAAGTTTGCCTACCGGTCAAAATTCACGTCATCAGTGATGTCCACGTCAATGACCGTGATTCAGATCCGGGTGTTGAATCACTCACTTTCAGTTATGAGAGATACTGATTTGAGTAGGAGCACAATTATGAATTAAGTAAGTTTAATCACTAGTGCATATTAATTTGAATAATGTCTTTGTGTAGTTTGCATTATAGTTCTAGAATAATGGCTCACGGTTCTACCTTTCATGTTTAAATTTATTAGTTGTTATTTATCTAGTTGAATCTTTACTCTTGGTAAACGTAATGAGAGGATCTTACTCTAGAGTGCCAAGAAGGATTTTTTTCCTACTAGATGCTTATAACACTTTCTTACTGATGCTATGGATGACAAGACTCACGTCCTTTGATCCAAAAGGCTAGAATTACATTATGGTCTACTTGCTTCCGAGAAACCCGAACTTCAAAATGTTGGAGATAGTTATGTGATATTCTTGGAACTGGAAATTCTTTTCGGAAACAAACAAAGGCTGAAGGATATGTGATGCTTAAAGAAGTGTTTTATTTTCAAGTTCTAGTGAAATGTTCAACTATGTTTAAGACTAAAGGTGTGAGATCTGGAAGAATGCCAGTCATGTTTGGATGATGAGCACTTAAAGAGAAAGAACAATTTTGAAGGATGTAGTAAGACTTGCAAGCCTAGGGAAGTTCGGGGCTCATGCCACTCTTAAAGTTGGATTGTTCTTCTGTTGAGTAGGAGAAATATTGGAAATAAAACTATAAGAAGTATAAAGGCAAAAGAAAAGAAGACCGGAATATCCAGCTCAGGTATGAATGTCATACAAGTTATAAGATGTAGAGAAAGTCCGTCAAGGAAAGTGTAATTCTTGAGAATTGTGATTAAATTGTTAAACACTACTTCCCCAGGATTGTGGTTAAAAGTGGATCACAAGGATACCGACTCGATTGCATGTTGTTGCGAGTTGATGCAAGAAATAATACGGCCTAAATGACCAACAAATAACAAGGTTAAAATACATGGTGAAAACTTTGTAAAAGTTACAGGAATTCCCAACAGTGTATTACCTCTATGTTTATTCATCATAGATTTTTTGAGTTTTGTATACTCTAGCATATTGCATAATACTCAGTTCAAAAAGGTTATTCATGACAAAACAATAGTTGGATGATGTTATGAACAAAAGTCCATACTCCTAGTGTGAATAGATTGTATGTTATGAATATTGATGATAAAATTGAAACATCCATAACACTAGCGCTAAATGTCACAAGACTAAAAGAATACCACATATGTGTGGCACTGCATTTACATTGGAAAACCCACATGGAGAAATTCCATAGTGATGAATTTTTGAAAGTCACTTGATTATGAATCATCTGACAATTGAAACTTTCATCTAGATAGTGAAGTGAACTAAAATGTCGTTCACAGACCAAAAAGAACGAGCAACAAAATAATTGAAAACATGCATATTGATGTGTGTAGTCTAATAAGTGTTGTTGCAAGAAGGGAATTTATCTATCTTGAAGGATGACTCAAGTAGATATTTATATTTACTTAATGAGACATAAATCTGGATTCTTTGAAATGTTTCAAAAGAGTTTCAAAATGAAGTAAAATAAATTGTGACAAGAAAAATTATGTTTCTACAATTGGGTTGCAGAAAGAATATTCGAGACACAAGTTTAGCAATTGTCTGATGACATTAAATCAAATTTGCCAAATACTTTTTAATGTAATGCTTTAGAGACTATGGCTTTTACACTGAAAAAGGAGCGCCATCAAATCAAATAAGTGCTACATTGTTTGTTATCCCAAATAAGTGGGTATTCCTCTATCAGTACGTAGAGGCAAAGTGTCTTGCCAGAGAATGCAGTAAAGTTTGAAAAAAATCTACAAAAGAGTGAGTGAGAAGATAGTGCAACTTGACGAGATTATAGATTCTTCCTGATCAGGTTAGAAAAAAGAAACACTAGAAGTAGTTCCAGGATTTCCCGCTACGACTGATACGAAAGCCTCTACATGAGATATAGAGACTTCAGCCAAACTTGCAACTAAACTATATAGTTTGGGAAAACTCGTGGAAACCTTCATGGTGTGCAGACGAGATATTATTGAACAAACAATGAACCTATAATACACAAAGAAGTGCTAATGGGCCCTGACTCTAGAAATTGGCTATATGCCAACATAAATCAAGATAGTATCCATACACACAATTCAACTTAGAACTTGATGAACCCTCCGGAAGACTTAGAGTATAAAGAATAGCAATGGATCTATAAACCGACAAAGATACAAATGTTTCATAATACTCGACTTGTTACAAATAGCTATGACAAGATCAAGGAGTTAACGATGACGAGATTGTCTCATCATAGAAATGCTTAAAGTCTGTTCAGGTTATACTAGCAATTACTAATATTTCAATTATGAGATATGATAGATGGATGTCAAAATGATTTCAATGAGATGGAAACTGAACCAAGATTGTACATGTAATATGATGACCGGCAAGTATAGGGGATCAATCATAGTCCTTTCGATAAGTAAGAATGTCAAACCCAACGAGGAGCAGAAGGAAATGACAAGTGGTTTTCAGCAAGGTGATGTCTGCAAGCACTGAAATTGTAAGTAACGACTAGTTTGATAGCAAGATAATTTGTGATGAGCAAGTAATGATAATAGTAACAAAAGTGCAGCAAGGTAGCCCGATCCTTTTGAGGCAAAGGACAGGCCAAAACAGTCTCTTATGATAAGCAAAGTGTTCTTGAGGGTACACGGGAATTTCATCTAGTCACTTTCATCATGCTGGTTTGATTTGTCTTCGCTACTTTGATAATTTGATATGTGGGTGGATCGGTGCTTAGGTGATGTTCTTACTTGAACAAACCTCCTACTTATGATTACCCCCTCGCAAGCATCCGCAACTACAAGAAAAGTATTGAGAATAAATTCTAACCATAGCATTAAACTTTTGGATCCAATCGGCCCCTTACGGAATAGCGCATAAACTAGGGTTTAAGCTTCTGTCACTCTCGCAACCCATTATCTAATAACTACTCCACGATGCATTCCCTTAGGCCCAAATATGGTGAAGTGTCATGTAGTCAATGTTCACATGACACCACAGGGGGGGCCTCTTCTTCATTTTTTACCCCTGCCTCTTCCTTTTCTTCTCTTTCCTCGTGACGCCGTGACCTGAGCTCTGCCGCTGCCATCGACCGTCTTCAACAACTCCGACCCAGGCCGCTGCATCAACCTGATCGTGTCGAGAGATCGCGGCACTCTTCCGCTGCTCGTCAGCATCAACATGTGTACTCCTCTTTCCTTACCCCCAATCTACATTAGGGTGCCCTAGTTTATCAGCGTTTGTTGGTGTTTGTCGGAGTTCATCGTGGCCTCTCCGCCATCGCTTAGTTCAATATGAAAAGTAGTGCAAAGTTTGTGTGGTAGCAGTTTTAACATCCCTTTCCAATCGTAGATGCGTCATGTCTCCCTGAGATTCAAGCTCCACTTATGTGTTCTTACACTGTCATATTTAGGTTTAGCAATTATTCCCTTTTTCTGAACCTGCTATAGATCCAAAATTCTAGAACAGATTTGTGGAACCTGTTTGTGTAACACTTGGTGAAATTTCAATTGCCTTGATAAGTTACTTAACCTGCCATTAATCACCGGGCGGCTTAACCGTCAATCTTCTGTAACCCGCCAAAACCTTTAGCCGACTCACCCATTGAATATCAATAGCCTTTTACTATGAAAACAACCGACTTAAACATGAACCTTAAAAACATTGGGTGGTTCTTCCTCTCAATACTGATCCATCATACTATATTTCTTAGGCGTCTGTTGTTTAAAAATGACCAAGACTGTCACCTCATGCGACTGGGTCACCTCCACTATCACAGAACAAACTCTCACGGAATACGTTCAAGTGGGCTTCCTATCCGCAAAGATGTTATTCACTGGCGAGCCCCAGGAACAGAGGTGAGACCGGAGCCGAAGGAGGGCGAGGTCATAGTCTTTGCTGACCACATAAACCGTGATTTCTCACCGTCCGGCTCAAAATTCTTTCGCGATGTGTTGCACTTTTTCAACGTGCATCCCCAAGATATTGGACCCAGTTCCATCTGCAACGTCTGCAACTTTCAAGTCTTTTGCGAAGTCTATCTTCAAGAGGAGCCCAACGTCAATCTTTTTCGAAAGTATTACTATATAAACCGCCAGACTGAGTTCACAGATGGACCTTGCCTGGAACTTGGGGGCATTTCAACCCGAAGGCGTAGAGATGCCATCTTTCTCATAGATTCACTTCCCAGTCATTCTAAGGACTAGAATCATACCTAGTTTTACTGTCAAGATACTTCTCCATCTGATGAAAATCCTTTATCGGGTTTCTGTGATCGTTGGCTTAGCCTGAATCATCCACTTCCAGACTGGCTCACCACTATTGAACGTGCTACGTATATGCCTACCTTCTCAAAGGTGAGGGCCTTGCTAGCCAATGGATTGACCGGAGTGGACCTGGTTCGGTGCTGGGTCGCTTGGAGAATCATACCTTTAAGCCACCGCTCCAGTTTAATGTGTGAATATACTGGTGATGTCAAAGACCCGCTACATTACTCTTCAATCCGTCTGGAAGAGAAGGAGATCAACGACATGACTAAGATGCTACTCAACGAGAGTTTAGAACTTGCAGTAAAGCGGGGCTAAACCCCTTCTGCACTCTTAACCCGGCTCCAGATGTAAGTATTTTAACCTGATTTTTCTATAATCATTATTCATACTGCATTGCACATTCTTCATCTTGGTTTGCTTCTTTTTTAGGCTGACGCTCCTTTCTGGAGCAAGAAATTGCAAGATAAACTGGGCAAGAAGACTAGAGACAAGACGAAAGCTTCCAAGAAACCGCCAAGAAGAAGGCAAACACATCAGAACTCTTTGCATTGAACGATGATGAGTCGGAGGTAGAACTTGATTCCCTTGGCTCCTTTTTTGTAGATCTTATTGACGCTGACCCCTCTCAGGATGATGCAGAGACCAGCCAGGCTGAGGCTGCAGAGGTAACTATTATTTCCTCTGACTCAGAGCCTTTACCAAGATAGAATGTTCGGCGAGTGACCCGGAAAGTAAGGTTTTCTCACCCTTTGGCTTACTTGGACCCAAACTTTATTTTGAAGAAACAACAGCATGAGGCTCGGCGTACAACTCGGAACAGCGGAGGGGGAGAACTTCACGCCGGCTTACCCAATACGTCGGTCCCTCGAAAACACCGAGCAGAGGTGCCTCGGAACTTAAACTTTTCTTTTCCCAGGGCGGGTCTTATCCGTCAACCAATTAATCCTTCCGACTCAAATTATCAGGGAACCTCTCACTCCTCTTCTGGCGATTCTACTAGAACCCAAATTCCACTCTTCAAAGTTGCTCCTGGGTGAGAACCTTTAACTTCTTTGTTTTTTAAACACTTCACAAATTGTCATATTAACATCTTCATATGTCTTATTTTCAGTGGAAAAGCCAAACCAAGCAAGAAAGTGAAGATAAACCAGCCGGACGAAGACCCCAAGGTCGCTGAGCAAACCATATCTGAAGCTTCACACCATACTCCTGCTGATGACCCGCCACCAAAGACTCTCAATATCTCAGTGGATCCAATGGGCATTGCTATGCGCAGTGCTAAGCCGCCAAGCCCCGTAAAGCCTTCTGAGGAAGAGGCTAAATACGTTGTAGTCACTGGGATTGGCTATACTGAGCCAAGAAACCCCACAGTCTTGTCAAAGCACAACGCCAAGGAAGGATTTTCAGCTGCTCACAAATGCAAATGGAAATTGGACTTGGAAAGCTACGCCGGCTTCACCGCCAATGAGATTCATGTGGGCTATTTAAGCCGCCTTCATTCCAGCTGTGACACGGAAGCCAACTCGGTTAATTTAATGAAGGAGCGCTTTGAGGTAACACTGAAATTCTTCTCATATGAATATATGTTAGCCGCCAAGTCTAAAGAATATGAAAGAATCGAAAATGCTGTAGACTTAGAAAAATCCTTGATCTTGTAGCTTCTCCAGGCCAGTTGATCTTCATTAGATTTAAACAGTAGCCCCCAAGGGCCGGTTTAAACTGAATAGTTTAGCCGGTACTTAAGACGATATTGCAAGAAATCCAAATATGTAGCCCCCATGAGCCGACTCAAATTGAAAATTGACCCGGGTCATTAAGTATTCTATATAAAAAATGATCCACATTAGCCCCAAGTGCCAAGTAGAATACTTGTACTGTGCTTGGGACTTCAATAGAAGGAATATCATATTTCCTAAGTACTGCTAGATTACCTTTGCAGGCTGAACTAAGCATGAAGGAGTCTTAGTTGGTCAATCTGCGTCAAAACATTAAATTGCAACAATTAGAGACGTCCAAGGCCAAATACGAACTGAAAGCCTCCTTGGAAATATCAAAAAATTGAAGACGAACTTCCACACACAAAGAACCGGATGGGAGACCAAGAAGGAAGCTCTATTGAAGATGCTAAAGCTGCTCTTAAGCCGGCGAGGGAAGAGTTATCCGGTTTAAAGCGGCATGTGAATCATATGACAGCCGCCATCTTTGGTAAGTGGCATCGCATCACACTTTTATACTAATAATTCCTTTTGACCCGCCGGGCGACTTATCATATGTTTACACATGCATGCCCCAGAAGCTCCAATCTTGGACCAGACATGTTAGTGAAGCTGAAGGCGGTCTATACTTTGGTTGAACAACAGTACACATGAACTCAGCGAGCCATAGTGGCCATCTCACACAGCAAACAACCACCTTCACTCATCAGGGAGGTGCTTGATAAACTATCTCTCATGCCCAAGAGGATTGAAGAGATCAAGCGATCATCTGCCCGAGCCGGTGCCATTACTACTTTAAGCCGGGCCAAGGCATGGCAAGCTAAGTTAGACCCAGAGGAGCTGGCCGCTGGCTACCCGAGAGTCAAAGAAGACGGGTCTCCCTTTGATGCCAGCGACTTTACTAAATGTGTTAAAGAGATCCACCCTCTGGCAAGCAAATTGGCTGAAGAGACAGACTTGTCTAAGTATCAGGCGGCTTATACCCAGGAGAACGAAAAAGTGAAAGCGCCGGCATATGAAATTGTAGAGATCATTCCTCCAATATGTAAGCACACTTTTGCTCCTGATGTTGATCCGTCCAACCTTATAGATGACAAGGCTGTGTTCCAAGCTTTCACCGGCATCGACTAGACCTCATCTGACTTCCAGACAATGAAGGAAGAAGAAGAGCCAGCGCAGGATAACCCGAAAGCTTCCACTCATCCAGACCAGAACTGATCCAAGGGGCGGCTTTCAGATCACAATGTTGAATGCTTTCTTTGAAAACTCTTAATATCTGGGCTTTTGAAAGCCATATAATAGGCTAGTTGAAACAATACTATTCCATGCCATCGTGCATGTGTTATCCATTGCATGTTTGAACTGACATGCTTGATTTTTATCACCCGCCACTTGTGCATATAACACTATCAATTATGGGAATCAGATCGAGCATCATCATATTTCCTGTATACAAGGAAACAACATATGCCCTGGCGGTTTACACGAGGGTGGGTCACAAATATCTTTGAAAAACCCTGATATATGGTCTTTCATAAAAAAACTAAAAGGTTATTTAAGCTGGAAATATACCGACGACTTAAAATCGAAGGCTAGGTGGGTTAGAAGAAACCTGAAATATTTTATTCAAATATGAAAATCATACATGTACGCTGATATCATAATGACACTGCAATGATTGTAATCCAGCATGGGTATTTAACCCGTAAATATGAAAAATCATGACTTGAATTCTTTAAAGGCAAATTACCCTGGCACCTTAAAATTTGTAAGCCAGAAACTGCGCAGGACCAGAAGAGACTAGCTCTATTTTGTTTTGAAAAATTCCAGTTTTGCTTCAAAGAAGCTTGGCATGAAAGCCTTTTATCCCATAAGCCGGCTCTCACGTGACATAAATTCGTTGTTTTAACCGTAACTAGTTTAGGGTCTTATTGAAAAGATTGACTGTCGAGAGTACGAACAGGCCACATAGCAAAGAGACTATGACAACAAGTGAGTTTATCCTACCTCTCTGTAAGCCGGCTCTCACGTGACAAAAGTCGTCGTTTTAACCTTGACAAGTTCAGGGTCTTATTGAAAAGAGTAACTGTCAAGAGTTCGGCGGGTCACCTAGCGGAGTAGCAAGTTGCAAACAGGCAGGTTTAACTCGGATTTGGCATGCAAGCCGACCAAGTGGGTATGAAAGCTATACTCATTGAGTAAGAAGCCCCCAATTGACCTCTGGCATGGAAGCCGAATCAAGTGGGTATGAATAGCTATGCTCTTTGAGCAGGAAGCCCCCCAAGTGACCAATAAGACGGCTTATAAACCGGATCAAGAGGGTATGAATAGCTATGCTCATTGAGTAGGAAGCCCCCAAGTGACCCACAGTGGGCGCCAACTGTCGTGGATTTGTCACGGCGGATGTCCTAGTGAAAGGACTTGGTAGCCTGATGTAGCTTTTTCTGGTCCAGATTTCCAGCTGCCGGAATTCTCCCTCTTTGTGTGAACCTTGCATATTATGAGAGAAAAGACATTAGAATTACTCAAAAAAGCATTATTATGCATAAAAACATTATAAATAATAGTAGGTAAACATGATGCAAAATGGACATATCAACTCCCCCAAGCTAAGACCTCGCTTGTCCTCAAGTGAAAACCAAAATCGAAGAACATGTCCACATGCTTAGAGAGAGTGAGAGAGGTGTCAATAAAAACAAAATACAAACATGGAAGCATCATGTAAATTATTATAACAGCAACAAATTTAGCATAAAACTTTTATCATAGACTTCTCATGAATAAGTAACAATTCATCACAACATCAAAGTATAAAGCATAGACTCTATTAGAAACCAACAAACTATGTTCTCAGTCAACTTTGCAACTACAATTCATCATCTTTTCAGGAAGGGTCACATATCGGAGCCTTTAGGCAAGTCCACATACTCAACCATCATATAGTCTTCTCTGATTGCTAACACTCACCGCATACACATGAGCAAAATGGTTCAATCGGGCACATAGAAAGATAGGGGCTTATAGTTTCGCCTCCCAACGTATTCACCTCAAGGGTGATGTCAACAATAATAACTCATGCTACCCATATCCAACTGGATATATGTGCCTAGATCTTTCCTCACCACATGATGCTTGCCAAAAGAGAAAATAAAAAGGAATAGAGAGAAGAACCTTGACTCTTGCATAAAAGTAAAAGATAGGCCCTTCGCAGAGGGAAGCAGAGGTTTCCATGCGCTTTTTGTTTGTATGCTCAATCCCTCAATGCAAAAGAACATCACGTTATATTGCCCCTTGTGATAGCAACCTTTATTATGCAGTCTGTCGCTTTTATTCTTTGCCATCACAAGTTTGTACAACGCTCAATTTTCTCTTACACTAAATGATCTAACACTTTTAGAAACAATTTTATTGCCTTATTGCACCGATGACAACTTACTTGAAGGATCTTACTCTATCCTTAGGTAGGTATGGTGGACTCTTGAAAATAATATTTGGGTTTAAGGGTTTTGGATGCACAAGTAGTATCTCTACTTGGTGCGGAATTTTTGGCTAGCAAAGATGGGGTCAAGCACCACATGTTGAAGGATCTATGACAATATAACTTCTATGTGAATATGAACAAACATAAATAATTACGTTGTCTTCCTTGTCCGATGTCAACAATTTTGGCATATAATATTTTGATGAGGGCTCACAATCACAAAAGATTTCCAAGATAGTATATTTTCATGTGAATATTCTCTTCCTTTATTAATTCTTTCATGAATTGCATCATTGACCAATGTTATGTTTGTCAATCTCCAATAAAATTTTCTACTTATATTTTCCTTACGTGGTGTCATTACTTGCCATAAGATTAACATATGATCTTTTTCATTTATTTCCTTTCGTTTTATTGAAACATGAAAGTAAAGAAAGCAAAACTCAAACTATGCTTTATTATATATCTTGCACATGATTGCAAAGATAGATCACTAAGCAAACTCTCAAAGAGAAAGGATCGAACTAAACTTTTATTCATCTAAAGCAAAAGATAACTATGGATCGAACTAAGATAAGTAAAGGCAAAAGATAGTGGGGGTGATACGATACCGAGGCACCTACCCCAAGCTTGGTGCAAGCCAAGGGGAGTGCCCATACCCGATACTCAATTTTCTTTTGGTGATGAAGAAAGAGGTGGTAGTGATGAAGAAGCGATCTTATCCTCGGGTTTCCATGGCAGAGGCTTGCCATCATAAGAGGAGGAGTGAGTCTCACGGGTCCTGCAACTGGCAGCCAAACTCATACCTTTAACCCTTGCCTCGTATTCAAAGACTTGGTTTTGGAGATCGTAGATCTGGCTTTGGAGGAAGTTGATTTGCTCGTTGAAGGAGAAGATGATGTCCTTCATGGACTTTCTATCCACCTTGAGATCATGGGTGTAGTCCGCGATCATGAGGTTATTGGCATTGAGTCCATGTTCCACCATCCCCTTACACTGGAAGACTTCCTGCTCCATAGCTTTAAGCCTAGCCTCCATGGATCCAGTCCCTTTGGGGCCTTGCACATTGCGGATGTGGAGCACCCCCTCACGCATCTGGATAGCTTGTGGGTGCTGCATCACCTCCCGCAAATATGGGTTGATGACATTATCGAAGAACTTGTCCTTGGAGGAGCTTGAAGCGTCCATGATGGATTAGATCTGACAAAACAGCAAGGAAAAGAAAACCGAAGATTTTTCCATGATATTGTGGTCAATAGGTTCGGGGGGTATATAAAGATTTTTTTATCTTGGGAAACCAGCAAACAGAAGAAAAACGGAGTCCGAAAGGTACCCGAGGTGGGCACAACCCACCTGGGCGCACCTGGCATGCCCTGGTGTCTTGTGCCCACCATGGTCACCTCCCTGGTAGTTTCTTATTTTCCTAATTTTTTAAATATTCCAAAACTGACAAAAAATATTTTTGCGGATTTTTCGGAGTCTGTTTACTTACATTATCACACACCTCTCCTCTTTTTCACGATTTTGGAGTGTTCCAGAAGGTTTCTTTTGTGTGTTCTTCCGGTGTCATAGTTTGGATAATAATATTGATTTCAACATTAATGGGCATACCTGAGATATAATGTTTTATTTGTTGCCCATTAACAACCTTCGGGTTAGTACCTTCGGCATTATTTATTTTGATGGCTCCAAATCGATAAACCTCCTCTATAACATAGGGTTCTTCCCATTTGGAGAGGAGTTTTCCTGCAAAGAAACTAAAATGAGAGTTGTACAAAAGAACATATTCTCCGACTTTGAACTCACACGTTTGGATTCTCCTATCATGCCATCTTTTAACTTTTTCTTTAAATAACTTGGCATTTTCATAAGCTTGGGTTCTCCATTCATCTAGTGAGCTAATATCAAATAACCTCTTTTCACCGGCAAGTTTGAAATCATAGTTGAGTTCTTTAATTGCCCAATATGATTTATGTTCTAACTCAAGAGGCAAATGACAAGCTTTTCCATAAACCATTTTATAAGGAGACATACCTATAGGATTTTTATATGTTGTTCTATAAGACCAAAGTGCATCATCTAATTTCTTAGACCAATTCTTCTGGGACCTATTGATAGTCTTTTGTAAAATTAATTTTATTTCTCTATTGCTAAGTTCAACTTGACCACTAGACTGAGGATGATAGGGTGATGCAATTCTATGGTTAACATCATACTTGGCAAGCATTTTATGGAAAGCACCATGAATAAAGTGTGAACCACCATCAGTCATTAAATATCTAGGGACTCCAAACCTTGGTTAAATAACTTCCTTAAGCATTTTAATAGAGGTGTTGTGATCAACACTACTAGTTGGAATAGCTTCTACCCACTTACTAACATAATCAACGGCAACCAAAATATGAGTATACCCATTAGAGGAAGGAAAAGGTCCCATGTAATAAAAATCCCAAACATCAAATTGTTCAACAACAAGTGAATAATTCATAGGCATATCTTGACGCTTACCGATATTACCTATTCTTTGACATTCATTACAAGATGAGACAAACTTACGAGCATCCTTCAAGAGAGTAGGCCAATAAAACCCAGATTGCAATACCTTATGAGGAGTTCTGTCTCCCGCATGATGTCCTCCATAAGCTTTAGAGTGACATTTCCGTAGGATTTGTCCGTGTTCATGCTCAGGTACACAACGTCTAATAATAAAGATGTGGGTCATCCCAAAAGTAGTGTCTTAAATCATAGAAGAATTTTTTCTTTTGTTGGTATGTAAAGCTA
Organism: Triticum dicoccoides; assembly: GCF_002162155.2. NCBI lineage: Eukaryota > Viridiplantae > Streptophyta > Magnoliopsida > Poales > Poaceae > Triticum > Triticum dicoccoides. Next base: position 489,293,314 of record NC_041388.1, on the reverse strand, counting down.
GGGGGTATGTATTTAGCAACAATATAATTAGCATAGTTAGCATACCAAGGTGTACTATTAGAAACATTTATTGCAACTAATTGCTCATCAGGAAAACTATCATCAATAGGTTGTGGGTCATCAAGGTTATTTTCAAGTCTAGACAAGTTATCAGCTACGGGGTTCTCCGCTCCTTTTCTATCAATGATGTGCAAATCAAATTCTTGTAGCAAGAGAACCCACATAATGAGTCTAGGTTTAGCATCTTTCTTTTCCATAAGATATTTTATAGCAGCATGACCAGTGTGAACAACAACATTAGAATCAACAATGTAAGATCTGAATTTATCACAAGCAAACACCACTGCTAGAAATTCTTTTCCAGTAGTAGCATAATTTCGTTGAGCACCGTCGAGAGTTTTACTAGAATAATGAATAACATTCAGTTTCTTATCAACTCTTTGTCCTAGAATAGCACCAACAACATAATCACTAGCATCACAAATAATTTCAAAAGGCAGGTTCCAATCAGGTGGTTGAACAATATGTGCAGATATTAAGGCTTTCTTGAGTGTTTCAAAGGCTTCTAAACAATCATCATCAAAAACAAATGGAATATCCTTTTGCAAAAGATTTGTAAGAGGCCTAGAAATTTTAGAAAAGTCTTTGATAAATCTCCTATAGAAATTAGCATGAGCAAGGAAAACGGATACCTTTGATATCTTTAGGACATGTCATTTTCTCAATTGCATCAACCTTGGCTTTTTCCACCTCAATACCTCTTTCAGAAATTTTATGGCCCAAAACAATACCTTCTTTAACCATAAAGTGGCACTTCTCCCAATTCAAGACAAGATTTGTTTGCTCACATCTCTGCAAAACTCTATCAAGATTTCTCAAACAATCATCAAAAGACTTCCCATAAACAGAAAAGTCATCCATGAAAACCTCAACAATATTTTCACAAAAGTTAGAGAATATAGCAGTCATGCATCTTTGAAATGTAGTAGGTGCATTACATAAACCAAAAGGCATACGTCTATAAGCATAAGTTCTGAAAGGACAAGTAAAAATGGTCTTTTCTTGATCAGGTTGAGAAACAGGTATTTGTGAAAGTCCAGAGTATCCATCAAGAAAGAAAAAATGTGTGTGCTTAGATAATCTTTCTAGCATTTGATCAATAAAAGTATAGGGTAATGATCTTTTCTAGTTGCTTTGTTTAATTTTCTAAAATCAATTACCATTCTATAGCCTGTAATAATTATTTGTGGAATAAGTTCATTCTTATCATTAGGAACAACAGTAGTACCTCCTTTCTTAGGGACACAATGAACATGACTTACCCATCTACTATCAGCTATAGGATAGATTATACCTGCTCCTAGAAATTTTAATATTTCCGTTCTTACCACTTCTTTCACCTTCGAATTTAACCAACGTTGGTGATCAACAACGGGTTTAGCATCAGGTTCCATATTAATCTTGTGCTGACATAGAGTGGGACTGATGCCCTTAAGATCATCAAGAGTATATCCAATAGCAGCTCGGTGCTTCCTTAGAACTTTCAATAATCTTTCTTCTTCATGTTTTGAAAGGTTAGCACTAATAATAACAGGATAAATTTTTTTCTCATCAAGATAATCATATTTCAAAGTGTCAGACAATTTTTCTTATTCAAACACAGGATCACCCTTAGGTGGAGGAGGACCTCCTAGAGTTTCAATAGGTAAATTGTGTTTAAGCAGAGGACATTGTTCAAACAAAATCTTATCTATTTCATTTCTTTCATGCATATGCATATCATTTTCATGGTCTAGTGAATATTGTTCTAAAGGATCAGTAGGAGGTATAGAAATAGAAGCAAGACCAATAATTTCATCCTTATTAGGCAATTCTTTTTATGAGGTTTTCTACTAAACATGGAAAAATTAAATTCATGAGACCCATCACCAAAGCTAACACTGGCAGTTTGTTTCTCACAATCTATTTTAGCACTAATGGTGTTTAAGAAAGGTCTACCAAAGAAAATGGGACAAAAGTCATCTTGTGGGGAACCAAGAACAAGAAAATTAGTAGGGTATTTTATTTTCCCACGCAAGACTTCAACATCTCTAACAATCCCAAGTGGTGTGATGGTGTCTCTATTAGCAAGTTTAATAGTAACATCTATGTCTTTTATTTCAGCGGGTCTATATCATTCATAATTTCTTGATATAAGGTAAAAGGAATAGCACTCACGCTAGCACCTATGTCACATATGAAGGAAATATGCCCTAGAGGCAATAATAAAGTTATTATTTATTTCCTTATATCATGATAAATGTTTATTATTCATGCTAGAATTGTATTAACCGGAAACATAATACATGTGTGAATACATAGACAAACAGAGTGTCACTAGTATGCCTCTACTTGACTAGCTCGTTGATCGAAGATGGTTATGTTTCCTAGCCATAGACATGAGTTGTCATTTGATTAACGGGATCACATCATTAGGAGAATGATGTGATTGACTTGACCCATTCCATTAGCTTAGCACTTGATCGTTTAGTTTGTTGCTATTGCTTTCTTCATAACTTATACATGTTCCTATGACTATGAGATTATGCAACTCCCGTTTACCGGAGGAACACTTTGTGTGCTACCAAATGTCACAACGTAACTAGGTGATTATAAAGGTGCTCTACAGGTGTCTCCGAAGGTACTTGTTCGGTTGGCGTATTTCGAGATTAGGATTTGTCACTCCGATTGTCGGAGAGGTATCTCTGGGCCCTCTGGGTAATGCACATCACTTAAGCCTTGCAAGCATTGCAACTAATAAGTTAGTTGCGGGATGATGTATTATGGAACAAGTAAAAGAGACTTGCCGGTAACGAGATTGAACTAGGTATTGAGATACCGACGATCGAATATCAGGCAAGTAACATACCGATGACAAAGGGAACAACGTATGTTGTTATGCGGTCTGACCGATAAAGATCTTCGTAGAATATGTGGGAGCCAATATGAGCATCCAGGTTCCGCTATTGGTTGTTGACCGGAGACGTGTCTCGGTCATGTCTACATAGTTCTCGAACCCGTAGGGTCCGCACGCTTAAGGTTTCGATGGCAGTTATATTATGAGTTTATGAGTTTTGATGTACCGAAGGAGTTCAGAGTCCGGATGAGATCGGGGACATGACGAGGAGTCTCGAAATGGTCGAGACGTAAAGATCGATATATTGGACGACTATATTCGGACATCGGAAAGGTTCAGAGTGATTCGGGTATTTTCGGGAGTACCGGGGAGTTACGGGAAATCGTATTGGGCCTTAATGGGCCATACGGGAAAGGAGAGAAAGGCCTCAAAGGGTGGCCGCACCCCTCCCCATGGGCTGGTCCGAATTGGACTAGGGAGGTGGGCACCCCCTTCCTTCCTTCTCTTTTTCCCTTCCCTTTCCTTCCCTCCTACTCCTACTACTTGGAAGGGCTCCTAGTTCTACTAGGAAAGGGGGAATCCTACTCCCGGTGGGAGTAGGACTCCCCTAGGGCGCGCCATAGAGAGGGCCGACCCTCCCCTCCTCCACTCCTTTATATACGGGGGTAGGGGGCACCCCAAAGACACAATAATTGATCTCTAGATCTCTTAGCCGTGTGCGGTGCCCCCTTCCACCATAATCCACCTTGATCATATCATAGCGGTGCTTAGGCGAAACCCTGCGATGATAGAACATCATCATCGTCACCATGCCGTCGTGCTAACGGAACTCTCCCGTGAAGCTCTACTGGATTGGAGTTCGCGGGACGTCATCGAGCTGAATGTGTGCTGAACTCGAAGGTGGCGTGCGTTCGGTACTTGGATCGGTCGGATCGTGAAGACGTACGACTACATCAACCGCGTTGTGCTAACGCTTCTGCTTTCAGTCTACGAGGGTACGTAGACAACACTCTCCCCTCTCGTTGCTATGCATCACCATGATCTTGCATGTGCGTAGGAAAATTTTGAAATTACTACGTTCCCCAACAGTGGCATTCGAGCCTAGGTTTTATGCGTTGATGTTATATGCACGAGTAGAACACAAGTGAGTTGTGGGCGATATAAGTCATACTGCTTACCAGCATGTCATACTTTGGTTCGGCGGTATTGTTGGATGAAGCGGCCCGGACCGACATTACGCGTACGCTTACGCGAGACTGGTTCTACCGACGTGCTTTGCACACAGGTGGCTGGCGGGTGTCAGTTTCTCCAACTTTAGTTGAACCAAGTGTGGCTACGCCCGGTCCTTGCGAAGGTTAAAACAGCATCAACTTGACAAACTATCATTGTGGTTTTGATGCGTAGGTGAGAACGGTTCTTGCTAAGCCTGTTGCAACCACGTAAAACTTGCAACAACAAAGTAGAGGACATCTAACTTGTTTTTGCAGGGCATGTTGTGATGTGATATGGACAAGACATGATGCTAAATTTTATTGTATGAGATGACCATGTTTTGTAACCGAGTTATCGGCAACTGGAAGGAGCCATATGGTTGTCACTTTATTGTATGCAATGCAATTGCGCTGTAATGCTTTACTTTATCACTAAGCGGTAGCGATAGTCATGGAAGCATAAGATTGGCGAGACGACAACGATGCTACGATGGAGATCAAGGTTTCGCGCCGGTGACGATGGTGATCATGACGGTGCTTCCGAGATGGAGATCACAAGCACAAGATAATGATGGCCATATCATATCACTTATATTGATTGCATGTGATGTTTATCTTTTATGCATCTTATCTTGCTTTGATTGACGGTAGCATTATAAGATGATCTCTCACTAAATTTGAAGATAAAAGTGTTCTCCCTGAGTATGCACCATTGCCAAAGTTCGTCATGCCCAGACACCACGTGATGATCGGGTGTGATAAGCTCTACGTCCATCTACAACGGGTGCAAGCCAGTTTTTGCACACGCAGAATACTCAGGTTAAACTTGACGAGCCTAGGATATGCAGATATGGTCTCGGAACACTGAGACCGAAAGGTCGAGCGTGAATCATATAGTAGATATGATCAACATAGTGATGTTCACCATTGAAAACTACTCCATTTCACGTGATGATCGGTTATGCTTTAGTTGATTTGGATCACATGATTACTTAGAAGATTAGAGGGATGTCTTTCTAAGTGGGAGTTCTTAACTAATATGATTAATTGAACTTAAATTTATCATGAACTTAGTCCTGGTAGTATTAGCATATCTATGTTGTAGATCAATAGCTCGCGTTTAGCTCCCCTGTTTTATTTTTGATATGTTCCTAGAGAAAACTAAGTTGAGAGATGTTAGTAGAAATGATGCGGATTGGATCCGTGATCTGAGGTTTATACTCATTGCTGCACAGAAGAATTATGTCCTTAATGCACCGCTAGGTGACAGACCTATTGCAGGAGCAGATGCAGACGTCATGAACGTTTGGCTAGCTCAATATGATGACTACTTGATAGTTTAGTGCACCATGCTTAACAGCTTAGAATCGGGACTTCAAGACGTTTTGAATGTCATGGATCATATGGATGTTCCAGGAGTTGAAGTTAATATTTCAAGCAAATACCCGAGTTGAGAGATATGAAGTCTCCAACAAGTTCTATAGCTAAAAGATGGAGGAGAATAGCTCAAGCAGTGAGCATGTGTTCAGATTGTCTGGGTACTACAATCGCTTGAATCAAGTGGGAGTTAATCTTCCAGATAAAATAGTGATTGACAGAATTCTCTAGTCACCATCACCAAGTTAGTAGAACTTTGTGATGAACTATAGTATGCAAGGGATGATGAAAACGATTCCCGAACTTTTCATGATGATGAAATCGATGAAGGTAGAAATCAAGAAAGAGCATCAAGTGTTGATGATTAACAAGACCACTAGTTTCAAGAAAAGGGCAAAGGGAAAGAAAGGGAACTTCAAGAAGAACGGCAAGCAAGTTGCTGCTCAAGTGAAGAAGCCCAAGTCTGGTCCTAAGCCTGAGACTAAGTGCTTCTACTGCAAAGGGACTGGTCACTGGAAGCGGAACTGCCTCAAGTATTTGGCGGATAAGAAGGATGGCAAAGTGAACAAAGGTATATTTGATATACAGATTTTTGATGTGTATTTTACTAGTGTTCGTAGCAACCCCTCGGTATTTGATACTGGTTCAGTTGCTAAGAGTAGTAACTCGAAACGGGAGTTGCGGAATGAACAGAGACTAGTTAAGGGTGAAGTGACGATGTGTGTTGGAAGTGGTTCCAAGATTGATATGATCATCATCGCACACTCCCTATACTTTCGGGATTAGTGTTGAACCTAAATAAGTATTATTTGGTGTTTGCGTTGAGCATGAATATGATTTGATCATGTTTATTGCAATACAGTTATTCATTTAAGTAAGAGAATAAATTGGTGTTCTGTTTACATGAATAAAACCTTCTATGGTCATACACCCAATGAAAATGGTTTGTTGGATCTCGATCGTGGTGATACACATTCTCATAATATTGAAGCCAAAAGATGCAAAGTTAATAATGATAGTGCAACTTATTTGTGGCACTGCCGTTTAGGTCATATTGGTGTAAAGCGCATGAAGAAAATCCATGTTGATGGGCTTTTGGAATCACTTGATTATGAATCAGTTGATGCTTGCGAACCGTGCCTCATGGGCAAGATGACTAAGACTCCGTTCTCCGGAACAATGGAGCAATCAACTAACTTATTGGAAATAATACATACTGATGTATGCAGTCCGATGAATGTTGAGGCTCGTGGCGGGTATCGTTATTTTCTGACCTTCACAGATGATTTGAGCAGATATGGGTATATCTACTTGATGAAACATAAGTCTGAAACATTTGAAAAGTTCAAAAACTTCAGAGTGAAGTGGAAAATCATCGTGACAAGAAAATAAAGTTTCTACGATATGATCGTAGAGACAAATATTTGAGTTACGAGTTTGGTCTTCAATTAAAACAATGTGGAATAGTTTCACAAAATTGTGCCACCTGGAACACCACAGCATAATGGTGTGTCCAAACATCATAACCATACTATTATTGGATATAGTGCAATATATGATGTTTCTTACCGATTAACCACTATAGTTTTGAGGTTATGCATTAGAGACATCTACATTCATGTTAAATAGGGCACCATCTAAATCCGTTGAGACGACACCGTATGAACTATGGTTTGGCAAGAAACCTAAGCTGTCGTTTCTTAAAGTGTGAGGTTGCAATGCTTATGTGAAAAAGTTTCAACCTGATAAGCTCAAACCCAAATCGTAGAAGTGCGTCTTCATAGGATACCCAAAATAAAATGTTGGGTACACCTTCTATCACAGATCCGAAGGCAAGATATTCATTGCTGAGAATGGATCCTTCCTAGAGAAGGAGTTTCTCTCGAATGAAGTGAGTGGGAGGAAAGTAGAACTTGATGAGGTAAACTGTACCCACTCCCTTATTGGAAAGTAGTTCATCACAGAAATCTGTTCCTGTGACTACTACACCAATTAGTGAGGAAGCTAATGATGATGATCATGTAACTTCAGATCAAGTTACTACCAAACCTCGTAGGTAAACCAGAGTGAGGTCCGCACCAGAGTGGTATGGTAATCCTGTTCTGGAGGTCGTGTTACTTGACCATGACGAGCCTACAAACTATGAGGAAGCGATGATGAGCCCAGATTCCGCGAAATGGCTTGAGGCCATGAAATCTAAGATGAGATCCATGTATGAGAACAAAGTATGGACTTTGATTGACTTGCCCAATGATCGGCGAGCCATTGAGATTAATTGGATCTTCAAGAGGAAGACAGACGCTACTAGTAGTGTTACTATCTACAAAGCTAGAATTGTCGCAAAAAGGTTTTCGACAAGTTCAAGGTGTTGACTACGATGAGAGTTTCTCACTCGTATCTATGCTTAAGTCTATCCGAATCATGTTAGCAATTGCCGCATTTTCTGAAATCTGGCAAATGGATAAACAAAACTGCATTCTTTAATGGATTTATTAAAGAAGAGTTGTATATGATGCAACCAGAAGGTTTTGTCAATCCTAAAGGTACTAACAAAATATGCAAGCTCTAGCGATCCATCTATGGACTGGTGCAAGCATCTCGGAGTTGGAATATACGCTTTGATAAGTTGATCAAAGCATATAGTTTTATATAGACTTGCGGTGAAGCCTGTATTTAAAAGAAAGTGAGTGGGAGCACTACAGAATTTCTGATAAGTATATGTGAATGACATATTGTTGATCGGAGATAATGTAGAATTATTCTGCAAAGCATAAAGGAATGTTTGAAAGGAGTTTTTCAAAGAAAGACCTCGGTGAAGCTGCTTACATATTGAGCATCAAGATCTATAGAGATGGATCAAGACGCTTGATAAGTTTTTTCAATAAGTACATACCTTGACAAGATTTTGAAGTAGTTCAAAATGGAATAGTCAAAGAAAGAGTTCATGCCTGTGTTACAAGGTGTGAAACTGCGTAAGACTCAAAACCCGACCACGGCAGAAGATAGAGAGAGAATGAAAGTCATTCCCTATGCCTCAGCCATAGGTTCTATAAAGTATGCCATGCTGTGTACTAGACCTATTGTATACCCTGCCCTGTGTTTGGCAAGGGAGTACAATAGTGATCTAGGAGTAGATCACTGGACATTGGTCAAAATAATCCTGAGTGGAATAAGGATATGTTTCTCGATTATGGAGGTGACAAAAGGTTCGTCGTAAAGGGTTACGTCGATGCAAGTTTTGACACTGATCCAGATGACTCAAAGTCTCAATCTGGATACATATTGAAAGTGGGAGCAATTAGCTAGAGTAGCTCCGTGCAGAGCATTGTTGACATAGAAATTTGCAAAATACATACGGATCTAAATGTGGCAGACCCGTTGACTAAACTTCTCTCACAAGCAAAACATGATCACATCTTAGTACTATTTGGGTGTTAGTCACATAGTGATGTGAAGTAGATTATTGACTCTAGTAAACCCTTTGGGTGTTGGTCACATGTCGATGTGAACTATGGGTGTTAATCACATGGTGATGTGAACTATTGGTATTAAAACACATGGCGATGTGAACTAGATTATTGACTCTAGTGCAAGTGGGAGACTGAAGGAAATATGCCCTAGAGGCAATAATAAAGTTATTATTTATTTCCTTATATCATGATAAATGTTTATTATTCATGCTAGAATTGTATTAACCGGAAACATAATACATGTGTGAATACATAGACAAACAGAGTGTCACTAGTATGCCTCTACTTGACTAGCTCGTTGATCGAAGATGGTTATGTTTCCTAGCCATAGACGTGAGTTGTCATTTGATTAACGGGATCACATCATTAGGAGAATGATGTGATTGACTTGACCCATTCCATTAGCTTAGCACTTGATCGTTTAGTTTGTTGCTATTGCTTTCTTCATAACTTATACATGTTCCTATGACTATGAGATTATGCAACTCCCGTTTACCGGAGGAACACTTTGTGTGCTACCAAACGTCACAATATAACTGGGTGATTCTAAAGGTGCTCTACAGGTGTCTCCGAAGGTACTTGTTGGGTTGGCGTATTTCGAGATTAGGATTTGTCACTCCGATTGTTGGAGAGGTATCTCTGGGCCCTCTCGGTAATGCACATCACTTAAGCCTTGCAAGCATTGCAACTAATAAGTTAGTTGCGGGATGATGTATTACGGAACGAGTAAAAGAGACTTGCCGGTAACGAGATTGAACTAGGTATTGAGATACCGACGATCGAATCTCGGGCAAGTAACATACCGATGACAAAGGGAACAACGTATGTTGTTATGCGGTCTGACCGATAAAGATCTTCATAGAATATGTGGGAGCCAATATGAGCATCCAGGTTCCGCTATTGGTTATTGACCAGATACGTGTCTCGGTTATGTCTACATAGTTCTCGAACCCGTAGGGTCCGCACGCTTAAGGTTTCGATGGCAGTTATATTATGAGTTTATGAGTTTTGATGTACCGAAGGAGTTCGGAGTCTCGGATGAGATCGGGGACATGACGAGGAGTCTCGAAATGGTCGAGACGTAAATATCGATATATTGGACGACTATATTCGGAGATCGGAAAGGTTCCGAGTGATTCGGGTATTTTCGGGAGTACCGGGGAGTTACGGGAAATTGTATTGGGCCTTAATGGGCCATACGGGAAAGGAGAGAAAGGCCTCAAAGGGTGGCCGCACCCCTCCCCATGGGCTGGTCCGAATTGGACTAGGGAGGGGGCCCTTCCTTCCTTCTCTTTTTCCCTTCCCTTTCCTTCCCTCCCACTCCTACTACTTGGAAGGGCTCCTAGTTCTACTAGGAAAGGGGGAATCCAACTCCCGGTGGGAGTAGGACTCCCCTAGGGCGCGCCATAGAGAGGGCCGGCCCTCCCCTCCTCCACTCCTTTATATACGGGGGCAGGGGCACCCCAAAGACACAATAATTGATCTCTAGATCTCTTAGCCATGTGCGGTGCCCCCTTCCACCATAATCCACCTCGATCATATCATAGCGGTGCTTAGGCGAAGCCCTGTGATGGTAGAACATCCTCATCGTCACCATGCCATCGTGCTGATGGAACTCTCCCGTGAAGCTCTACTAGATTGGCGTTCGCGGGACGTCATCGAGCTGAACATGTGCTGAACTCGGAGGTGTCGTGCGTTCGGTACTTGGATCGGTCGGATCGTGAAGACGTACGACTACATCAACCGCGTTGTGCTAACGCTTTTGCTTTCGGTCTACGAGGGTACGTAGACAACACTCTCCCCTCTCGTTGCTATGCATCACCATGATCTTGCGTGTGCGTAGGAAAATTTTGAAATTACTACGTTCCCCAACAACATAAACCATGATAACAATGATCTCCTATCTTAACTGAGACAACATGCATGCCAACAACATGTCTATGTTTATATTTTTCATCGGATTTGGAAATTCTAGCAGCTTCATCATAGAAGTAAATAACATGCCCGTCTATATTTTCAACCCGGAAATCCTTAACCATTGCAAAACTAGGTTCTACCTTGATTTGTTCAGCTGGTTTAGGTGTTCTAATGTATCTTTTATTGACCATAGTTTAAACTTTAGCATGTTCATCTATCCTTACAGGGAAAGGTGGTTTTTCAATATAAGCAGTAGGAACAACTGGATCAACATTATAGATAATAGTTTCATCTTTAACTATTACTAGTTATTTAATTTCTTCTTTAATAGGTGGGTGATATTGGAACCATTTCTCCTTAGGAAGATCAACATGAGTAGCAAAAGATTCACATAAAGAGGCTACTATTTCAGAGTCAAGTCCATATTTAGTGCTAAACTTTTGAAAAGCATCGGTATTCATAAAAGATTTAACACAATCAAACTTAAGCTTAATACCTGACTCTTTACTTTCATCGAGTTCCCAATCTTTAGACTTGCATTTAATTCTTTCCAAAAGATCCCACTGGAATTAAAGTCTTCTTCATAAAGGAACCAGTACAAGAAGTATCAAGCATGGATCGATCATCATGAGAAAGCCGAGCATAAAAATTCTGAATGATAATTTCCTTCGAGAGCTCATGATTGTGGCATGAATATAACATTGACTTAAGCCTCCCCCAAGCTAGATCGATACTTTCTCCTTCACGAGGCCAAAAATTATGTATATAATTACGATCACGATGAACTAGATGCATAGGATATTTTTATTTTGTTGAAACTCCAATTTCAAACAATTCCAATTCCAAGATCCAATATCATCGCATGGCCTATACCATGCCAATGCTTTTCCCTTCAAAGATAAAGGGAAAACCTTCTTCTTAGCTTCATCTCTGGGTAAACCTGCAAGCTTAAACAATCCACAAATTTCTTCCATGTATATCAAGGGCATATCAGGATGTTCAGTTCCATCTCCTGCATAAGGATTAGCTAGCAGTTGTTCTATCATACCCAAGGGAATTTCATATTCAATATTTTCAGTAGGTGCAGTGGGTTGAGGGGTAACTAATTGTGGTTCTGGTCAAGGTGAAGATACCCCGAACAAACCCCTCAAAGGATGTAGCGACCCGACCTCAAACGGTCAAGCATCTGTGTATCCGTGCCATCCCTGGATCGGTATGCTGGCACACACAGTACATCAATGTATATATCAGAGTGCAATCACATGTATAAATAACGTAAAACTGATATATACCTCATAAGTCTCAGCGGAAACAAACATAAGGGTGTGGAGTCCCATCAACGCCAACGGCAAGTTGAGTGTAGACCGTAACCCTACAACGTAATTCTTACCCGTCGTAGAAATTCCTGCAACATAAGACGTTGCAGCCTTATAGGTCAGTACATTGAATGTACTGGCAAGTCACATCATAAGAATAATGAACCTATTTGTACATGCAATTTGGCTGGTGGAAAGCTCTAAGTTTAGTTTTTTGCATAAAGCTAGTTTTCTCCTAGAATAAAATATATTATTCTACCACTACTGTATAGCATAGGATGAGTTGGTAAACCCAACTCAATCCATTCCAAAGTTTCATTTAAAACCCAACTGTTTAATTAAGAGTGATGAGATCTCCCAACATTTCTACTACTAGATGCTCAAGTTGTCCGTAACCGGGGACACGGCTAATCGATTAGGTTTTAACACTCTGCAGAGGTTTGCGCACTTTTCCCCACAAGACTCGATCGCCTCTCTTGAAGTTCTCGCACTGTCTGGCGTTTGAGAACAGGATGACCGAGACATAATTTTTCGAAAGTATTCCCCCTTAACCCATGGATAGGCCGGTACACCTACTCATTCTACATCTGCTAGCCCATCCCGGAAGGGGTCACACTAACTACTCAACTAAGCCAAAGCCCATATTGGCTTGTAGCTGCACACGTAAGCTTCTAGACATGAGATTACAATTGATCTCTTTGAGCCTGGGCAGCCGACCACTAGTGGTGCACCACCATGGATTAACCATGCATGCTCCCATTGTACTTCGCCACCATTCAAACCAAATACTGCCCAGGTAGTTCATTTACAAGTCTTGGTTCTAATTACTACTTTGTCACTCATGTCTCACCATGTTCTCTTCCCAAACCACGTCTACATTTAGCAAGGCAAAAATAAACTTACACGGTGGTGACAAGGATGTATAGATCAGACCTACCTCAAATGAACTACTAGGTAACGGCATAGCCATCTGGCAACAATAAATCCTACCATGCAATCCTACCTAAAAGGACTAAGTGCATAATTAAAACATAGGTAATTGGACGAATGGTCAAATGTAAACTTGCCTTGATACTGGTAGTTGAATTCTAGAGATCGGTAGTACTCGGCTTCGCACTCCGAACAGTCTATCGTCAAAGTAAAATAACATACATGAGCAATCATTCCAGAGAGCAATAACATGCAACACAAAAGACTCGGAAAACCAAATGGAAATCCAACACACATAACTTGCATGCAAATAATTCTAGGTGCTAACAAGAAGTGACATAAGGTGCAAAACCGTGATGTGATCCATCGTGCATACTTGGCATAGTAATAAAACTATCATGGAATGATACTAATCATGTGAAAAGTATAGTGACAAAGGTCCAGGTGGTAGGGTTTGGCTACGGTGACACGTTGCAAAAAGAATCACATCAATCGGAGCTGCGGTTTAGGAGATATGGCTAATTGAAGTTTGAATTCAAACCTTAATAAATTCAAATTTGAAATTGTCCAAAAGTTTTCAAAGTTGGTTCTCTGGATAAAGCTATTCGGGACGAACACTTTGCCGCTGGTTTTATCGAATTTGGACCTACGGATAAAAAGTTGTGGCTATTCTAAGTTTAGGGACTAATCAGCCAATTACAGGGACTAAATAGTGAAGAAAACTATCGCAAACAGGTCCCTGACACATGGCAATTTCCTACTAGCCAAAAGGTGTTCGTTGGAGAAGCTTATACAGCGAACGCCCCGTTTATTTTAATACAACAAAAACCGAGATCAGTTTAACTAAACCGCACGGTTTATTAAAAACCGGAGTTAACCGATCTAACACTAATAAAAATAAACGGGGCGAACGGCTGCTTACTGACGACGACGACAGGAGACGGCGGCGCGGGCGTCGGCGTCGAGCGAGGGACGGGCGGCGGCTCCGGCGGTCCTTAGCGGCAGCAAAGTGGTCGGGGAGGTCGGGCGCGGCGTGGGCGGCGTGCTGGTGGGGTCGGCGGGTGGTGGGGTCGCCGACGATGAGCGGAGGGAGGCGACGGAGCTCAGGTGCTCCGGCGAGAGCGCGGGTCGTCCAGGCGGTGGCTCCGGTGACCTAGAGGCAAAACCACCATGTCAAAACGGAGTGCACGGATGTGGGCATTCGAGTGACGAAGAGAATGGGGGCCGGGGTGCACCACCGGCAACGGAATCGACGGTGCGGCGGCTCGGCTTCGGCGAGATACGAATGGGCGGGGCGGTAGCTACAGGCAATGTGGGGAGCAGAGGAGGGGCGAGATCGGATGAGGGCGTCCCGGGGCTTTTATAGGCGAAGGTAGGGGTGCTGGGAGCGGCGGATAAGCTCATTCGAGCGGAAGGCGGCCGACGGCTTCGGCGAGCGCGCTCACGAGCTCATCCCGAGCGGATTGAGCGGGAGGTTGGGGAAGACAGGGGCGGTCCCCATGCGTCACCCCAGCAGCGGGTAGCGAGCGAGGGAAGGGCGCGGGCAGTCGACCGGCCAAAGGGAGTCGGGTACACGCAGGCCTTGGGCCTTGGCGGGCAGGCCGGCTCGTGCTAGGCCGCAGGGCTGGACCTTGGGCCGAAATGGCTAGTGGCTTGCTGGTGTTACTGGGCTTGGCGCTGCTGGTCTGAGCGCGCGTGTGTGTGTTTTTTCTGTTTTCTTAAACACAAAGAAACAAATGCAACAGAAGAAAATAAATAAATAATTTACATAGGCATAATATATACCAAAAATGTTCAGAAAAATACCCCGAATAAGATGAACTATTTTTCAAGTTCAACTAAATTCCACAAAAATTCATAAAAGTCAAACAGTGCTACTGTTGCATTTAAAATCAATAAAAATCATTTTTTAAGTAGCAAAATTATTTAAAATTTATTTTCTCTTAATTTTCTATTGAAGGGAATCAGTTTACCTTTATTTCCATTTATTTATTTTTAGGAGAAAATAATTTGAATAGAAACCCAAATAACTCCCAACTGGATTTGAATTTGGAATTTCAAACAACCTCAAATGGAAAAAGAGTTTTAAATAACTTCAAAGTGACTTCCAAATTATTTCTTTGAAACTCCCAACTCTCTTTCTTCAAATTTGAAGAAGTCATTTTATCTTCCCTCATGAACTCATTGAGTTGCTTAAAGTTTCTAAGTTTGAAATATTTCAAAATGGAATTCAAATCATTTTCAAACCCATTTTCATTTATTTAATTGGAAGAAGTCATATAATCTTCACTCTAGGGTTTTGAGATGAAATGAATCTGAATTCATGGTGATAAAAATGCAAGATGAAAAGTTTTGGGAAAGTCCTTTTATTCCCTCTCATGCAACTTTCAAAAGTTTCAATTTCCACTGAATTTCACACAATCAATCACACAACAATCAAACAAACAATCATAATAATTTATTTAATATAACATTCCAAAATTTAGAATTTTTGGATGTTACAAACTACCACCCTTAAAATGAATCTCGTCCTCGAGATTCGGAGAGGCTAGAAAGAAGGTTATGTTTGGGGGTCTCCTTGAAAATCCATTCATCGACATAAGGAATGGGGTGCTATCACCCTTAGAAGCTTAGTTACGCTCAGAACAAAACTCATATACTCCGCCCTTTGGGTTGATGGTGTCGGTCCTCTCATACTCCCTGGAGTAACTCTTTCTTTGAGGCTCTTCCGGTAGGGCATAACCTTTTCCTCAAAATCTTGAGTCCTTGCATCAAAATATGATCCTTCCGAGACTAGGTATTCTTAGCTGACAGGTATGTCGCCAATGCTAAACAACTATCGAAAATCTCATGGTGGTCAACAATTATTGGTTCCTCCTGCAGGAAATGAGTCTGGGCTTAACCTCACCGCATAACCTATGATTGGCAACAGGTGCCTGTACATGGTTTCCATCATCCTGCCATTCTAAGGCTTTTGGTTTATCGTGTCGACACTCTTCTAGGGTTTTAAGGCTCCCTGATTTTCTGTCAACATATGATATCTCATGATAGAAGTCTCCGGTATGGGGGCCAATCCATCCCATACTTGAATCATTACCACATACGCAGATAGTGAATCACGTATTCTAACACTTGGGCATCCTCACAAGCATTGCAAAACTTCTCTTCTCCATGAACTGGGTTCAGGTAAATCCATTGGTTCTGCAAGCCAAACAAAACCTCTATCGTTTCTTCAATACTCTCGGGTTTACGTAACTTCCTATAGAACATTTGCTGATGAAATCATAGCTTCTTTCAGAATTCTTTCCTTCAACAAGATTGTGCTTGTTTTCTTATCAAATCCTGGGTCCTGTGGGTTATGGGCCCACTTCAAACTTGTATATATTTAACGCATCCTTGGAGTTACTATTGTTACTTATTCCAACATTACATCCCCTTTAAATCCAAACTCCAACTCATTTGTCCAAACTCCACTCTATGGAATACATTTTTCTTTCCATCGGTCTAGTGTTCGCACATGGTATTACCATTAGAATAAAATGTACTAGTTCATCCATAATTCATATCCTCTTCATATCAAATCATTTATTACATCCTTAACCACTACCCAAAACTCAAATTCCAAAAGTACTTTATTACAAAAGCTGCCATCCACATAGTTTGGTATGGTCAAGCATTACTTTCATCTTTATTCATTTGCCATACTTGAAGATGCTTTAGTCCCACTAGAATTGTGCGATGTGATCCTTCAAATCGTCAATGTTTTGCTTCATTGTGGTGGCCATGAGCTTCATCTCCATCATCTCTACATGCACCTCTCTCAGGTATTCCTGAGTGTGACGGAGTCTTGCTTCAAGTATTTCTCCAATCTGGCATATGGCTTCCATAGCAGCTTCATGAACAGAGTCGAAGAATGTTGCTCGTGGTACTCAAGAGATGAAAAAGTATTGACCCATAGTATTTGGGCAAACTCCCTTCACACGGTGGAGGTGTACCTCCACGTACCAAAGTTCAACTCCATTCTCCATGAAAGGATAACCCTTGTAAACTGCATCTCCTTCAAGATGAATATGCTTCATCATGTCCCTCAGGATCTTCGGGTAATCCTGATCACTGGTCAGGGTCATGCTCATTTCTGGGCCCTTCAGAAAAGACTCATAAAGGGTTTTCATCTGCAGGTATAAGATAGAAGGGTGCTCAGGATAATGTATGTATTCCCTTGGGTGAAATGTGGTTGTTTTCTCCCGGGAAAGGTTTGGGGTCAGCTTGTTCAAGGGTTCAAGGTTTACGTCTGGGTGACATAGTGAGAGAGGCACTCACAATCAACAAACAACTCATAACATTTCATATGAGATTCCAAACACCTCAACTTTCATTGCTTCACGAACTATTACAATTCCCATTTCATAACTCAACTCAACATCTCTAACAAAAATTAAAGTGTGTTCCAACTTTATTACATGCTTTATTCCAATATCAAGATCTCAACTACTCTTCTCGAGCTTTCCTCGGGTATGAACATTCTCTGGCAAAATGTCCCACTCCTTTGCAGCATAAACAAATGACTTCAGACAAATCCAGGGGCTTCCTGGTGGTTATCTTGGCTCCTTGGGTACTTGGCTGCCTTTCTCGGCATTTTCTAGCATAATAACTTAAATCCTTGCACATGTAACAAGTGATATGACTCAGGTCCTTTTCTGTAGAAATTGGGTTGTTAAGGGAATACATGCTCTTTCTCTTCCTCGACTTCTTCATTCCGATCAATTCTTCTATCTCTTGTGGATCAAACTCCACCTCTTCTATCGGGAAGTCTCCCATATACTCTTGGTTTTCCTTCATGCAATATTGTGAAAAATGTCCTTCTTCTCCACATGAATAGCAAGCATTGGAGTAAAATCTGTTTAGGCTTTCTCCATCAGGGTCGTCAACATCTTCTTTCATCACAGGTTTTCTTAAACTTTCCCTGAGGGCTTCTTTCACTGCTTCCTCCCCCTTCTTGGTAATTTCTTATACCTTGGGATAAATATGACACTAGGTAGGGTAGTGTGTAGTTCCTTCACACAAGAAACAAGTGACCTGCCTGGTTGGGCATTCTTCAGCTTGGTGATTTCCTTCACAATGAGGGCATCCATCCTTGTGTTCTTCATGGGTGTGTCCTATTTCTCCGCATATCTTGCGGGCACAAGGTTTCTTCTTCAGGTTATCACCGTGCTTCCCGATAAGACGGGATCCCAACAAAGTCTTCTTCAGTTCCTCCCAAGTTTTTGCTTGATTACATCCTTGTATGGCTTGATGCATTTTCCACCAGGTTGCAGCACTTTTTGTAAAGTACTGAAGAGCGTATTGAACCTCATACTTCCTTGCAACCAAATTGCTCCTGAAGTGATTCTCCATGTTTTGAATCCATAGCTCTGCCTCCAACTGAGTGATCAGTTCAGATAATACAAGTCCATCTTCATCCATAATCTATTGGGTCCAAGGGTTTTGGGATGAGATACGAGAGAGGGATAGAGAGAGATACACACAATGCAAACAATATAGTTTTGAAATAAGTTTTATTTGTTGTTTGAAAACACACACAAAATATGACAGCTCACAAATCATCGCATCTAACAT
The DNA here is from genome assembly GCF_002162155.2 of Triticum dicoccoides. Lineage (NCBI taxonomy): Eukaryota > Viridiplantae > Streptophyta > Magnoliopsida > Poales > Poaceae > Triticum > Triticum dicoccoides. The sequence goes on along the minus strand of NC_041388.1, from coordinate 489,274,581 downwards.
GAGTATACAATAAGGGTTTAGTCCTCTAAAGGTCATATAAATCTTGGAATTCGTCAGTGTCTTCAAATTCTTCAGTTCTTCAAAGGCTTCGACTATTGTAGCTTCAACTCTTCTAGTGTATAGTGAAGTCTGATATCTTGTCCTTCTCGGAGTGGTCTCATCAGTTAATGCTCCGTGTGGTCAAAGGGAAAAGGGGTATTGTCTAACCATTTGAGGTAAGAGTGGATATTTGATAAAGTTCAGAAAAGAGGAGAGGTAAAGGATCTATTTGAAAATACAGTTTTAGAGAGTTCCTTTCCTAAGGGCTTGTCAGTTTATAGGGTCACGTACTACAGTCAACATGTGCTCTGATACCATCTCTGTAGCGATCCGACCTCAAACGGTCAAGCCTCCATGTATCCGTGCCATCCCTGGATCGGTATGCTGGCACACACAGTACATCAATGTATATATCAAAGTGCAATCACATGTATAAATAACATAAAACTGATATATACCTCATAAGTCTCAGCGGAAACAAACATAAGGGTGTGGAGTCCCATCAACGCCAATGGCAAGTTGAGTGTAGACCGTAACCCTACAACGTAATTCTTACCCGTCGTAGAAATTCCTGCAACATAAGACGTTGCAGCCCTGTAGGTCAGTACATTGAATGTACTGGCAAGTCACATCATAAGAATAATTGTCGGGGGTTAGGTGCGACATAAGCCAATGGATGGCTTATCATGGTGGGGGCGAGTAGAACGTCGCCGGTGCCTGGAAACGGGATGAGGCGTAGACACGAACGTCGGCGTATTTTACCCAGGTTCGGGGCTCTCCTAGGAGATAACACCCCTAGTCCTGCTCTGGGGGGTCTCCGCGTGATCGCTAAAGTAAAGTGAGTACAAAGGCGCTCCTCGAGCTGTATCTGTGGGTAGGAGAAGGCAGGGCTAGCTCTCTTCTTCCTCTGAGGTCTGGTCTAGTTCTAATGAATCGGGACCCTTTGCATGGGTGCCCTGGGGGTTTATATAGGCCTACCCCGTAGGGGTACAATGGTAAACTGTATGGGCGCAGGGCCCAGCTCTTAGTCTCTTCGCCTGCGGGCCCTCGTGCCGACTGCTGGGGCCCGCCTATTGGTGGGCCCAGCCAACTGGTCTGGTACAGAGCCGATAGGCCGCACCCACCGCTAGTGGGTCCTGCCAGCTGCTGATTACTGTAGTCGTGCCTCTAATGACGCAGGCTTGGTCATGGGGTCGTGGCTACAGTCCTGCCGCCTGGCGGGCGATTACTGTAGCCACTTCCCATCTCGTCTGGTTAATGGCACGTGGGACCCATGGGAGGGGCAGGCCGACTCCCGCGGGCCGGCTCCCATGGGCCGGCTCCCTACGGGTCCGACTGGTGGCGCCCTTGCCGTCTTTCAGACTCTCGCTGACTGATAGGGCCCGTCATCCGTGGACCGTACCGTCAGGCCGTCATGGGTACAAGACTCCGCCCACTATTGCTGACGTCAGGGGTGGCATGGCAACAGTGTCGTGCCAGGCGAAGATCTCCGCTGGTACAGCGCACTATGCCCTAGCCATCTCCTGGAAAGGGGGAGGGAGTGGGCTTTACTGTCACCACTCCCTGTCCCATCCCCCTTGATGAGGACATGGGCTTTGCTGGTGTCGTGGGCCGACTCCCCGTGGCCGGCTTCTTCGGAAGCCGCCAGTCGGAGTCGGCCGGTCTTGATCCCATCTCTAGGACTCAGACGCATATGGGCAGCCAGCTGTTCCTCCAGCCGCCCTCCTGAAGTCGGCTCTCCGTCCGTTGTCTCGAGGGGCGCAGTCAGCCCTGGTGTCTTGAAAGGTTATGGGCCTCGGGTTAGCCTACCCATGGCCCATTACTCCGATAGTAGTCCCCGAAGCTGATGAGGTGCCATAGACAACCAGTCGAGGAGCCTCAGTAGATTCATTCTCCGAGTACTTGAGGTGGAGACTCCGCTTGACTCTGCCGGGCCGACTGGTAGGAGTCGGAGTCGCCTGATTTTGACTCATCCAAAAAATACTTTCGAATGCCCTGGCGGGAACTCAGTGGCGTACAAGCTAAGCTTCCTAGCCGCCACCCACTTCGGGCCCGCCGTGTGGCAACCAGTGGCCGGGCCAGCCTGCCTACCCATCCGTGGGATGGGACATGCCTGCAGGCGGGGCCCGCCACTATCGCGCCTCGACACGAGAGCGTATCCGTTGCGGCCGTGGGGGACGGTTGAGGTTCCCACGGAGTTACTGCACGCAGTAACTTTGCGCGATAAACGTGGGGGGCATGTGGTAGTGGGTGCAGTAAATCCCACAACCGCCCCCTCGGCTTCGCAGCCCACGGGGCTATAAGTAGGGGGAGGAGGGGAAGCGGCGAAGCACGCGCGTCCCGCCTCCCCACTGCTTCCACTCCTTCTTCTCTCTCTCTGCACCTCGAGCCTCGTCGAACATTGCGGCGGTCCGCTCACGATGATCTCTTCCTCCGCCGTCACGCCCCCAATAGTGCACTCCGGTACCTGGGATGGTTCGGAGGTCCACGAGGATCACATCGATTTCCTCCGCAAGACGTGTCGATTGCCCGGCGAGGACCTCATGAGGGTCCGCCTCGCGTGGAGGGGAGAAATTTCGCCGGCGCCGCAGGAGGGTGAATGGGTCGTCTTCCGCTCGCACTGCCTGCGCGTCCTGGGCCTACCGGCAAGCAACTTCTTCTGGTCCTTCCTCGAGTTCTACGGACTCCAGCCGCACCACCTCACCCCCAACACGGTGGTGCTACTGTCCGCCTTCGTCACCTTGTGCGAAGGCTTCATCGGCGTTCTCCCCACCATCGAGCTCTGGGGGAAGTTCTTCTACTCCAAGCTCGGCACCCAAGCGGGTGTGCCGGCTCAGTGCGGCGCGTTCATCGCCGTGCGGAGGTCGGGGGCCGAGAACCCATTTCCCTCCATCAGGCTGATCAAGTCGGTGAAGATGTGGCAGCGGTCGTACTTCTACGTGAAGAACGTCTCCGCGGAGGGTGATTGGGTCAATCTGCCGGCCTACGTAGCCGGCCCGCCGGCAGGGAGGCAGCCCAACTGGTCGCACTAGGCCCGGACGTTGACGCGTGCAGGAGCCGGCGCCGTTGCACGGCTTCGAGTGCTGACACAGTCGGAGGGCCTGACCGGGCCGGACTTGCTGGCCACCTTCATGGCGCGCCGAGTGCTTCCCCTCCAAAGTCGCCCCCACATGATCTGTCAGATGAGCGGGCACCGAGACCCGAGCCGGATGTGCACCAAGGACATGCCTCATGAGGAGGTAGCCTACATGGTGAACTATCTTGCGAGCTGCGACCTCAACGAAGAGTGATAGTTCGGCAAGGAGCCGTATTCATGTGCTGCCCCTCCGCCTCTGATGAGTCGTTTTCCTTCTCTCTTTTTCTTCGATTCTTCTGACATCTTTACTGCCGAGTCCGTCTTGTCCGTTCTGACCAGTTGGCTTTGGTCAGACCCCCCCCTCCAGCCAGCAGCCGGCACCATGGGGCCGGACCGTGATTTCCTCCCCGATCGAGCTGAGAGCGATGTGGACGACCCCGACTTGGGGGTGGCGGCCCTGGAGGACGACGCCGAGGGAGGAGGCGGCGCAGCAGGTGGCCCGAGACTTGGGGCCAGTCTCGAGGACTGGCCTGATGATGACGAGGAGGTTGCCCTGCAACACCAGCCAGGAGTCAGCCAGCCGGGTGTGGGCTCGTCAGCCCCGCCGAACTCTCAAGGTGGCGGCAAGAAGCGCATGGCCGGGACGAGCCTGTTCGGCAGCCGGCCGAAGAAGCCCAAGGGCTCAGCCGCGGCGACCAAGCGAGACGAAGCGGCCGCAAAGGCCAACCGCTTCCGCAAGGTGGTGAAGACGCCGCGGCTGATTTCGGCGTAAGTACTACCTCCCTTTGTACCTTCACATTTCTTTATTGAGTCTGTCTGAAATCCCTTTGCATTATTTTCCCGATTTTTAGGGCCCCGCTCTCTCTTGAGAAGTCAGTCGCCGGCTCCGTCGTGAAGTCGGCAGAGACCTCCTCCACAACCCGGCGGATTGATCCCACCGCCGACCTCCGGGAGGCGACGGAGCGGAACGCGCGGGAGGCGCGTGAGGAGCGGGAAGCCGCCCGCCTGAAGAAGGTGGAAGCCGACAAGGCGGAGGCCGCCGCCTTGAAGAAGCTGGCGGAAGCCGAAGCCGTCGATGCGGAGAAGAAGCGCGCTGAGGAAGCCGCACACCGCCAGTCGGTGATGTTTGTCGTCCCCTTGAACTCTGCGCCGCCGCCACCGAAGTCCACGGTGCAGACTGGGGAAGTCGGCGACGAGAACCCGGTCATGAAGAGGGACGCCGACGTCGCCGCCACATCGGAAGTCATTGTGCTGCCACCGCCGCCCTCCGGAAGCATGCCAGGCGGGCAACCGGAGGACCTGCCAGTACCGCCAACCGGAGGCGTGACGGCGACGGGCCTGGCCCTCGAGGTCAGCATGCCGACGCACCACCGTCTCGCGAAGGTGGCCTCAGCACCGCGTCCTCTGGAGACCAGCGCTGCGAGCTCCACGATCCCGGACACCGAGGTGTCGAGCGCCACGCCCACCGGGTGGGTGCGGGGACGCGGGACAGGCCCGTTGAACCGGGCACTCTTGGACATCCAAGCCAAACTCCGGGCCGAGGGCGACGCCATCAAGGAGTGCACCAAGGCGTATCTGGCGTTGCAAACAGCCATCCGGGTACGCATCCTTCCTTTTTGCTTTGCTTTCCTTGTTTTTCTTTGTGGGGGCGTGCCAGCGCACCCACTGGGTGTAGTCCCCGAGTTTCGGGCCGGCTGCTGAGTAGGCGGCTTGGAACTCTAATCGGTGAGTTCCAAGTACCAACACTTTTTCCGAAATTTTGATGCAGGATTACCACAATATTCACGTGACCTCCTTCAACGCCAATGTTGAGGAGCTGGCCAAGCGGACCGCCGACTTGTCAGACAGCCAGGTGAGTCTTCTTCTTTCTCTACGAGGGTGCGCTGGCGCACCCGCGGGCTGTAGTCCGTGAGATTCGGGCCGACTACTGAGCAGTCGGGCTGGATCTCCCCGGCGACCTTTCTTCTTTGTTGATGATTGACACCCCTCCCCCTCCTTCTTCAGAAGCCAACGCCGCCCTTCAGCAGCAGCTGGGCGAAGTCAACACCGCGCTGCGTGTCAAGGAGGAGGAGTGCGGTCGGCTGACGGGGGAGCGCGACCGGCTAGCTACGCAGCTGGCGGAGCAGAAGGAGCTGCTCCAGAGGGCCCAGAAGGAGGCGGAGGACAAGGAGACCGCCCTTCTTGCCGAATTTGCATCCGAGCGCTTCTCCTGGACCGACAAGGAGGCGACGCTGGTCTCCGGCTTCCAAGCAATCGAAGATCTTGTCGATGGTGAGCTTCCCCTCATTTAGGCTGCCGACTGCTAGTCGAGTTGGCCTTAAATTTTTAACCTTGTTTCTTCGTTCTTCTTCCTTAGCAGACTTCTTCCCCGGCCATTCGGACGCCGCCAATCAAGCCATCAAGGCTGATCGTGAAGCACGGAGGGTGGACGGCGCATAGATCACAGCCAACGCCCCCCGATCTCTTGGCGAGCAGATCCTTAGCATCGAGGCCCGCCTTCGGCCAGCCCATCGGATGTTGCGCCGGCTTCAACGTGTCGGCGCCCAGGCGATTGCCGCCCTATGGTCGGATATGCAGGCACCGCGCACCCCCAGTCGGACTACCGACTGGCTGGAGGTCGTAGCCGGCCATCTTGAGGCCTGCAAGGGCTCACCGGCCCGGGATGGAGCACGCCGGGCTTTAGAATTTGCCAAGGCATGGTATCCCTGGCTGAGTTTAGCCCAGTTAGCCACATTCCGGCTGGAAGCTCAGGCGGAGCTGGCAGTGGTGGAAGACGATCTCGTCAAGTGCGCCGTGTCGATCGCCGAGTACACCGACACCAGCGTCTTCATCCCAGAGCGAGCTGAGAATGGCGAGGAGGCGCTGCCGGAGTGGTTCGGGCTGAACCCGGACGACGGCGAGGACTCGGCGGAGGTGATCGACTCCAGTGGCGAAGAAGAAGGTGAGGAGGAGGAAGGAGACAAGGAGGAGGTGCCAGAGGTCGAGGCAGACGGCCAGCCCCAGCTCGACCGCGCTTCTAGCAACGAGCCGCGCCCAACTGAGCCAGCTGTTGCCAGAGGTGATCAAGCGGAGACCAACCAGCCGCCCGCCCCGGCAATTGGCACCGCCGACCCCTCCGGTCCTCTAAGTCTGTCCGCGGCTTCCTAGGCTGCCACTTTATCTTTGTTTTACCTGCTTAGCATTCTCAATGAACTTGTTATTTTGAACAATTCCACCCACTGGGTGTATCTTGAACTTCTGTTTGATGATTCGGCCAAGGGCCTTTCTATGTAAATATTTATCCGCATTCTATCTCTTCTTGCTTTTTGCTCTTTGACTTTTTCCTTTGCCGCCTTCCCTTGGTTGCCATCTTGCCAGTCGGACAGCCGCTCTGCGGACTGCCGCTAGATCAGGTACTTGGCTTCTTTGGGAAGGCAAGTACTTAGCCTTTTAGAGTTTTTAGCAAGTTAATTTAGAAAACGGCAAGCCGGCTGCTAAAGCGTCGGTTGTAAAAGGCGGAAAGCCGACTTTAAACTATGAGCAAGCTTTGAGTCATTAGCCATTTTTCATACGGACACCTATTCTACCTTACTCCTGCTCGCCAGACAGTCGCTCTACGACCTGCGGCTTCTAACAGGAGACGGCCAAAGTGCCACACATTACTTCTCCGGCTGCAGGAAGTCGTTTCGTAGCTCAAGACGGGAAGTCCCCGGGCCGACTAGTCGAACCCGGTGCCAAGTGGCATAACAAAGAATAACATATTCATAGGCATAACTCTTTATCATATAGATAAAAGAAGGCAGTCCCCGAGCTCTTCTCGAGGGGCCCGAGGTCTTCGTACTTTAATACAAAAGGTAGCATGATACATACTGCATTAACTATAAAATCTTCGGAGGAGGTTTGCATTCCATGGCCGCTCTGTCTCTTTGCCGGAGTCGTCCCTTTTGCGTGCTCGGGGCTTTTGAGCATCGATCAGGTAGTAGGAGTCGTTGCCCAACACTTTGCTGATGATGAAAGGGCCTTCCCAAGGTGCTGAGAGCTTGTGCTGGCCAGCTGTTCGCTGAATCAGCCGGAGCACAAGGTCTCCTTCTTGGAAAGATCGCGGCTTGACCTTCGGATTGTAGTATCAGCGTAGGCTCTGCTGGTCGATGTTGGACCGGCTGAGTGCCAATAGCCGGCCCTCTTCCAGCAGATCGACGTCGTCTTGACGTGCTTCCTCCGCTTCCTCCTTGGTGTACATGGTGATTCGGGGGGAGTCGAACTCTATGTTCGTTGGGACGACGGCTTCGGCACCGTAGACGAGGAAGAAGGGTGTGAAGCCGGTTGACTTGTTTGGAGTCGTGCGCAGGCTCCAAAGGACGGCTGGCAACTCGTCAAGCCAGCAGTCTGCCGAGCACTCCAGTGGCTCGACCAGCCGAGGCTTGATGCTGGACAGGATTAGGCCGTTTGCTCACTCTACCTGGCCATTGGACTGCGGATGGGCAACAGACGCTAAGTCCAGTCGGATGCCCTGCGTCGCGCAGAAACGGACCAAGGCACCTTTGGCAAAGTTTGTGTTGTTATCGGTGATGATGTTGTGCGGTATGCCATATCGAGTTGTGATGTTGGAGATGAAGGTCACAGCGGTCGGACCATTCAAACTCTTGATTGGTTTTGCTTCTATCCACTTGGTGAACTTGTCCACTGCGACAAGTAAGTGAGTCAAACCGCCTCGTGCCGTCTTGAATGGTCCGACCATGTCCAAGCCCCAAACAGCAAAGGGCCAGGCAATGGGAATAGTCTTGAGTGCAGAAGCCGGCTGATGAGGCTTAGAGCGGAACTTCTGGCACCCCTTGCATTTTTGGACCAAAGACTTGGCGTCTTCAAGAGCAGTCGGCCAGAAGAAGCCATGGTGGAAAGCTTTGGCGATGAGTGCTCTCGAAGCCGCATGGTGGCCACACTCGCCTTGATGGATGTCTTTGAGGATTGCTTGGCCTTGCTCTGGCTCCACACAGTGCTGGTAAACACCAGTGACACTACGCCTTATGAGCTCTCTATTGACTATGGTGTACGCTGCCGCCCGACGTTGTACTTGCCGAGCCGAGATCTCATCAGTTGGCAGCTCTTTGTTCACCATGAATTTGAGGATGGGCTGGGCCCATGAAGGTGCTGCAATTTCTGCAACAGCCAAGACTGCAACTTGGACGAGGGCGGCTGGGCCGGGAGGTGGCGGGTTGGAGTCGGCAGCCGCTTGCTGTGTCGATGAAGTCCCCGGGCGGATTGACGCAGTCCTCGGGCCGGGCTCTGAAGTCTCTGGGCCGACCACCGCAGTCCCCGAGCCAGGTGCGACTGCCACGATTCCCGTGCCGCCTGCCGGAATACTCGTGCCATCTGCGAGGGCTCTTGAGTCGGATCCGACTACTTCTGGAGGAGCCGGCACGAAGATAGAGTCTGACTCCAGTGATGGCTTGACAGACGGCTTGAGGAGGCGCTGGAGGGCGACGCCGGACGGTATCGCCTGATGGGTGGACCCGATTCGCGTCAGGGCATCCGCTTGGTCGTTGTCGTTTCTTGGTACATGGAGAAACTCGCACCCCTCAAAATATCCGCTGAGTTGCTGTATGAGGAAGCGGTAGCTTGCCATGTTTGCGTCCTTGGCGTCCCAATCGCCTGACGACTGCTGGACCACCAAGTCGGAGTCACCATAGCACAGGATCCGGTGAATGCCGAGCTCTTTGGCTAGCCGGAGCCCGTGAATGAGTGCCTCGTATTCGGCGACGTTGTTGGAGGCGGCAAAATGGATTTGTAGCACATATTTGAGCTTGTCGCCTTTGGGAGAGGTGAGGACGATGCCGGCTCCCAAGCCAGTGCGCATCTTGGAACCATCAAAATGCATTCGCCAATGGGTGGAGTCGGGCGCTGGCGGTAGATACTGGGTTTCAGCCCAATCGACGAGGAAGTCGACCAGCGCTTGTGAATTGATGGCAGTGCGAGGTTGGTAGTAGATGGTGTAGGGGGCCAAATCTATGGCCCACTTGGCCACTCGACCTGAAGCGTCTCGGCTGCCGATGATCTCGGCTAGAGGAGCCGTGCAGACCACAGTGATTGGATGTTCTTGGAAGTAAGGCTTCAATTTCTTGGCGGCAAAGTGCACGCCATAGCACATCTTTTGGTAGTGGGGGTAGTTTTGCTTGGAGGTCGACAGTACTTCACTCAAATAATATACCGGTCTCTAGACTGGTAGCGCTTTGCCTTCCTCCTTGCGTTCTACCACAATGACTGTGCTGACCACTCAACTGGTGGCAGCGATGTAGAGGAGCATGGGCTCCTTAGGAGTCGGAGCCGCCAGGATAGGTGGAGTAGTCAGCATCTTCTTTAGTTGGAAAAAAGCTTCATCCGCCTTGTGGTTCCACTCGACAAAAGTGGTCTTCTTCATGAGTTGGTATAGGGGAAGAGCCTTCTCGCCCAGCCGACTGATGAATCGGCTGATGGACGCCAAACAGCTGGTGAACTTTTGTACGTCCAGCAGTCGGCTGGGTACCTCCATCCTTTCAATGGCCTTGATCTTCACAGGGTTGCATTCTATGCCGCGTTTGGAGACTAGGAAGCCAAGGAGCTGGCCGGCTGGTACTCCGAAGACGCACTTCTCCGGGTTGAGCTTGATCTAAAATCGGCGCAAGTTCTCAAAGGTCTCCTTGAGGTCTTCCAGCAGTGTAGCACGCTTCTCTGTCTTTACCACCACATCATCCACGTATACATGAGCATTCCTACCGAGATGCTTGAGGAGGCACTTCTGCATGCATCATTGGAAGGTGGCACCGGCATTCCTCAAGCCGAACGTCATGGTCAAGTAGCATAAAGCTCCAAACAGCATGATGAAGGCGGTCTTTAGCCTGTCGGCTGGGTTTAACTTGATCTGGTGATACCCTGAATATGCATCCAAAAAACTCAACAACTCGCATCCGGCTGTGGAGCCTATCACTTGGTCAATCCTTGGCAAAGCGAACGGGTCCTTGGGGCACGCTTTGTTGAGGCTAGTGTAGTCAATACACATTCACCATTGCTTGTTCTTCTTCAGTACCAGGACCGGGTTGGCCAGCCATTCTAGAAAGAATACTTCCATGATGAAGCCGGCCACGAGCCGCCGGGCTATTTCTTCTCCAACAACTCTTCTCTTATCTTCTGACAAGCGGCGCAAGGGCTGCCTAACCGGCTTGGAATTAGATCGGACGTGAAGTTTGTGCTCGACGAATTCCGTCGGGACACCTGGCATGTCTTTGGGGGACCATGCGAAGATGTCTCGATTCTCACGGAGGAAATCGACGAGCTCGCCTTCCAATTTGCTATCGAGGTTAGCGCCTACGACAGTGTACCTCTTTGGGTGCTCTGGGTCCAAAGGTATCTTCTTTGTTTCTTTGGCCGGCTTGAATGAGCCCTCAGCTTCCGTCTCCTGGGGATCGGGCGACATCTCTGGCTGTCTGTTTGCCATCGCCACAACCCGGTCAAGCAGTCGCTTCTCAGCGGCGATCACGAGGGACTCGGCCAACCGACTGCTCTCTGATGCGCAGGCGAATGACTTCTTGTAGTCGCCAGTTATGGTCAGGATCCCCTTGGAACTCGGCATCTTCATCTTGAGGTAGGCATAGTGGGGGGCGGCCATGAACTTAGCCAGGGCAGGCCGGCCAAGCAGCACATGGTATGGGCTCTCTAGGTCCACCACCTCGAACCAAATTGACTCTCGGCGGAAATGATCTTTGTCTCCAAAGAGGACGTCGATCAAGATCTTGCCGATTGGCGAGTAGGAAAGGCCAGGAACTATGCCGTGGAACACCGTCCGGCTGGACTGTAGTTGCCTCTGCCTGATTCCTAACTTCTCCATGGTGTCTTTGTATAGGATGTTGATGCTGCTGCCGCCGTCTATCAGGACTCTGGAGAAGCGAGCAGCTCGTTTGTCCATGGCAAAGGTGGCGTCCAAAACCAAGGCGTAGGAGCCGGGTTTGGGCATTACTTCTGGGTGGTTAGCTCTGCTCCAGCTAATGGGCTTCTCAGACCAATGCATGAACTCTGGGGCGTCAGATGCTACTGCATTCACCTCCTGCTGCTGCAGCCGCCTGCTGCATCAATCGTCGGCTACGCTGGTAAACACGACATAGGCTCCCTGCTCTTCTGGGTACTCGTCTTGTACTGCGCCGACTGGTCTGACCGCCGGCTGCTGGGGCGGAGGAGGAGGCGGCTGCCCCGCAGGTGGGGGAGGCAAAAGTCCATCTCCCTTGGCGATCCTGGTGAGCCAGTGGCACTTCCGAGTGGTGTGGTTGGACGGCTTTGCGCCACTATGGAATTTGCAGGGTCCATCCAAAGTCTGCTCATATGAGAAAGCAGGCTGCCAGTTGGGCTTGCCGCCCTTCTGACATTTGGGCGGGAGCTGCCCTTCCGGCTGCTGGTTTTCGACTGTCGCCACCTGCCTATTGGTGGAAGTCGGTGGTGGGGCTTTGCTCTTGTGGTTGTTCTGTTGTTGACGCCGACTGGTGTCTCCGACCGGAGTTCGAGGAGCCTGAGGAGCCACCTTGCCGGTCGCGCTAACTTGAATCTCCGTCTTCATGGAGGAGTCGGCCGTGGCGTACTTGTCCGCTATGATCAGCAGCTCATCGAGGGTTTCCGGCTCGTCGCAGAGAAGCTTGTGCTTGAGGAGGGTGCCCCCTCGGCATCCAGCGGTGAAGTACTCAATGGCCTGCACCTCGTGCATGCCTTCGCAGGAGTTGTGAAGCTCGGCCCAGCGCGTGAGGTAGTCGCGGGTTGACTCGCCGAGGCCCTGTACACATAAGGAGAGCTGGCGAGGCTTGGGAGGTCGCTTGTACATGATGGTGAAGTTGCGGACGAAAGCGTCAGTGAAGTCGACCCAACTGTTGATGCTGTGGGGCCTTAAGCTATTCAGCCAAGTCCGGGCCGTGCCTTGGAGCATGAGCGGAACGTACTTCACAGCAACACGCTTGTTGCCGTTTGCTATGCTGACGGCCCTGGAGTAGTCGACCAGCCAGTCTTCCGGCTTCACAGAGCCGGTGTATTTGGGTGTATCTCTGGGGAGCGTGAACCCTTTGGGGAAGGGCTCGTCTCGGATGCAGGGGCCGAAACACGGCGGACCCAACTCATCTTCTTCTTCAAGCGCCAGGGATCGATGGAGACGGTCTATCCGGTGGCGGGCGTCATTCTCTCCGACTCCCTCTCGGCGGTCAAGGCGGTCACCGAGCGTCGGGTGATCAATAGGCGGCGGGGAGACTCGCCTTTCCCTTCAATGGGGAGGAGGCGGACAGTCGTCCCGTCATTCCACTGTTCTTGGGCGGCCGTCTCGGTCGCGCTCTATGGTGATGCGAGTCCGACTGCGGCTGGCAGCCGGCTCCTTGTCTTTTCTTCCGCGGACGCCACCAGTTGGCGTCCGAGACTCCACGCCTTGGTCTCGGCGTGGAAGCAGGTTGTCATTCTGTCGGCGCGGCTCACCAGTGTGGCAACCGGCTTCGTTCTGCTCAGCAGCCGCGTCAAGGAGTCGTTGGACGCGCTCCGTCATCAAGCGACGTTCTTTGCCCTCGAACTTGTCCAGCTTGTCCGCCGCCACCTGGGCGGCTCGAATGTTCTCCGCAGGCGTGGCGTAGACGGGGCGATTCGCCCCGAACAGATCGACGATAGCCGCGCCGCACTGCTGGACCGTGCCAAGGCGGCTAGGCCCAGCCGCAGCCGGCGTGCCACCCACAGCGCGGTCCATCTCACGCTGGTAGGCTTTTGACAGGCGTCTCATGCTGGCCAGCTTTTTGGCGCCTTCGACTAGCTGAAGGCGGCGTACCTCCAGCGTCTCGGCGTCAGCGTCTTCGGGGATGGGCGCCGCCAGGTCTTGTAGCGCCGCGTTCAGCGGGTCATAATCACCCCGGCCAGAGTGCTTGTCATGATCAATGACAAGCACTTCAGTGACGGTGCTTCCACCGCTCTCTGCGTGAGGAAGTGGTTCGTCGTAGACCACCACGTTGGTGGGGAACGTGTCAAGCGACGCGGTGTCGGAGTCGACCAACATCGGATCGGTGGAGCCTACGGACTCCAAGTCCCCAGCTGGCTCGCTGGCGACGTGGAGTTGATCAAGGAGGCCCGTGAGGAGGCTCTCGGGGAAGCCCGTGCCTGTGTCGGATGCGGGCTCATCGGAGAGGCGGACCTCGCCAACAAGATCGGCGAGGCAACTGGCCGCGCAGGCGATTTCAGCGCCATGCAGCGCGTCGGCGCAGACTCCATCTGGCGTGCCGGGTTGGCTGCGCTCACCAGGGAGAAAAAGGGTTCCCGTCTAGAACAGGTCTCTGGACGACGGTGCACCAGGCCCCACGGTGGGCGCCAAATGTCGGGGGTTGGGTGCGACATATGCCAATGGATGGCTTATCATGGTGGGGGCGAGTAGAACGTCGCCGGTGCCTGGAAACGGGATGAGGCGTAGACACGAACGCCGGCATAATTTACCCAGGTTCGGGGCTCTCCTAGGAGATAACACCCCTAGCCCTGCTCTGCGGGGTCTCCGCATGATCACTAAGGCAAAGTGAGTACAAAGGTGCTCCTCGAGTTGTATCTATGGGTAGGAGAAGGCAGGACTAGCTCTCTTCTTCCTCTAAGGTCTGGTCTAGTTCTAATGAATCGGGACCCTTTGCATGGGTGCCCTCGGGAGTTTATATAGGCCTACCCCCCAGGGGTACAATAGTAAACTGTATGGGCGCAGGGCTCGGCTGTCAGTCTCTTCGCCTGCGGGCCCTCCTGCCGACTGCTGGGGCCCGTCAATTGGTGGGCCCAGCCGACTGGTCTAGTACGGAGCCGACAGGCCGCACCCGCCGCTAGCGGGTCCTGCCGGCTGCTGGTTACTGTAGACGTGCCTCTAATGATGCAGGCTTGGTCATGGGGTCGTGGCTACAGTCCTGCCGCCTGGCGGGCGATTACTGTAGCCACTCCCCGTCTCGTCTGGTTAATGGCGCGTGGGACCCATGGGAGGGGCAGGCCGACTCCCGCGGGCCAGCTCCCGTGGGCCGGCTCCCTACGGGTACGACTGGTGGCGCCCTTGCCGTCTTCCGGACTCTCACTAACTGGTAGGGCCCGTCATCCGTGGACCGTACCATCAGGCCATCGTGGGTACAGGACTCCGCCCATTATTGCTGATGTCAGGGGTGGCATGGCAACAGTGCCGTGCCAGGCGGAGATCTCCGCTGGTACAACGCACTGTGCCCTAGCCATCTCCTGGAAAGGGGGAGGGAGTGGGCTTTACTGTCGCCACTCCCTGTCCCATCCCCCCTAATGAGGGCATGGGCTTTGCTTGTGTCGTGGGCCGACTCCCCGTGGCCGGCTTCTCCGGAAGCTGCCAGTTGGAGTCGGCCGGTCTTGATCCCATCTCTAGGACTCGGACACATATGGGCAGCCGGCTGTTCCTCCAGCCGCCCTCCTGAAGTCGGCTCTCCGTCCGTTGTCTCGAGGGGCGCAGTCAGCCCTGATGTCTTGAAAGGTTATGGGCCTCGGGTTAGCCTACCCGTACCCCATTACTCCGACAATAATGAACCTATTTGTCCATGCAATTTGGCTGGTGGAAAGCTCTAAGTTTAGTTTTTTGCATAAAGCTAGTTTATTCTACCACTACTGTATAGCATAGGATGAGTTGGTAAACCCAACTCAATCAATTCCAAAGTTTCATTTAAAACCCAACTATTTAATTAAGAGTGATGAGATCTCCCTGCATTTCCACTACTAGATGCTCAAGTTGTCCGTCACCGGGGACACGGCTAATCGATTAGGTTTTAACACTCTGCAGAGGTTTGCACACTTTTCCCCACAAGACTCGATCGCCTCCCTTGAAGTTCTCGCACTGTCTGGCATTTGAGAACAGGATGACCGAGACATAGTTTTTTGAAAGTATTCCCCCTTAACCCGCGATAGGCCGGTACACCTACTCATTCTTCCTCTGCTAGCCCATCCCGGAAGGGGTCACCCTAACTACTCAACTAAGCAGAAGCCCATATTGGCTTGTGGCTGCACACATAAGCTTCTAGACATGAGAATACGATTGATCTCTTTGAGACTGGGCGGCCGACCACTAGTGGTGCACCACCATGGATTAACCATGCATGCTCCCACTGTACTTCGCCACCATTCAAACCAAATACCGCCCAGGTAGTTCATTTACAAGTCTTGGTCCTGATTACTACTTTGTCACTCATGTCTCACCATGTTCGCTTCCCAAACCACGCCTACATTTAGCAAGGCAAAAATAAACTTACACGTTGGTGACAAGGATGTATAGATCAGACCTACCTCAAATGAACTACTAGGTAACGGCATAGCCATCTGGCAACAATAAATCCTACCATGTAATCCTACCTCAAAGGACTAAGTGCATAATTAAAACATAGGTAATTGGAAGAATGGTCAAATGTGAACTTGCCTTGATACTGGTAGTTGAATTCTAGAGATCGATAGTACTCGACTTCGCACTCCGGACAGTATATCGTCAAAGTAAAATAACATACATGAGCAATCATTCCAGAGAGCAATAACATGCAACACAAAAGACTCGGAAAACCAAATGGAAATCAAACACACATAACTTGCATGCAAATAATTCTAGGTGCTAGCAAGAAGTGACATAAGGTGCAAAACCGTGATGTGATCCATCGTGCATACTTGGCATAGTAATAAAACTATCATGGAAAGATACTAATCGTGCGAAAAGTATAGTGACAAAGGTCCAGGTGGTAGGGTTTGGCTACGGTGACACGGTGCAAAAAGAATCACATCAATCGGAGCTACGATTTTGGAGATATGGCCAATTGAAGTTTGAATTCAAACCTGAATAAATTTAAATTTGAAATTGCCCAAAAGTTTTCAAAGTTGGTTCTCTGGATAAATCTATTTGGGATGAACACTTTGCCGCGGGTTTCATCGAATTTGGACCTATGGGTAAAAAGTTGTGGCTATTCTAAGTTTAGGGACTAATCTGCTAATTACAGGGACTAAACAGTGAAGAAAACTATCACAAACAGGTCCCTGACACATGGCAAATTCCTACTTGCCAAAAGGTGTTCACTACAGAAGCTTACACAACGAACGACCGCTATCTAAGCAAAACAGCTACGGCGGTTTAATACAACAAAAACTGAGATCGGTTTAACTAAACGGCATGGTTTATTAAAAACTAGAGTTAACCGATCTAACACTAATAAAAAAACGAACGGGGCAAACGGCTTCTTACCGATGACGACGACGACAGGAGACGGTGGCATGGACGTCGGGCGGCGGACATGCGGCGGCTCCGGCGATCCTCAGCGGCGGCGAAGTGGTCGGGGGGTCGGGCGCGGCGTGGAAGACGTGCTGGTGGGGTCGGCGGGTGGTGGGGTCGCCGGCGACGAGCGGAGGGAGGTGGTGGAGCTCCGGTGCTCCGGCGAGAGCGCGGGTCGTCCTGGCAGCGGCTCGGTGACCTAGAGGCAAAACCACCATGTCAAAACGGAGTGCGCGGATGTGGGCATTCGAGTGACGAAGAGAATGGGGGCTGGGGTGCACCACCAGCAACGGAATCGACAGTGAGGTGGCTCGGCTCCGGCGAGATCCGAATGGGCGGGGCGGCGGCTACAGGCGATGTGGGGAGCAGAGGAGGGGTGGGATCGAACGAGGTTGTCCCGGGGCTTTTATAGGCGAAGGTAGGGGCGATGGGAGCGGTGGATAAGCTCATTCGAGCGGAAGGCGGCCGGCGGTTTCGGGCGAGCGCGCTCATGATCTCATCCCGAGCGGATTGAGCGGGAGGTTGGGGAAGACAGGGGCGGGCCCCATGCGTCACCGGCAGCATCGGGTAGCGAGCGAGGGAAGGGCGCGGACGGTCGACCGGCGCCAAAGGGAGTCGGGTACACGCAGGCCTTGGGCCTTCGCGGGCAGGCCGGCTCGTGCTGGGCCGTGGGGCTGGACCTTGGGCCGAAATGGCCAGTGGCTGGCTGGCGTTCCTGGGCCTCGCGCTGCTGGTCTGAGCGCGCGTGTGTTTTTTTTTCTGTTTTTTAACACAGAGAAACAGATGCAACAGAAGAAAATAAATAAATAATTTACATAGGCATAATATATACCAAAAATGTTCAGAAAAATACCCCGAATAAGATGAACTATTTTTCAAGTTCAACTAAATTCGACAAAAAATCATAAAAGTCAAATAGTGCTACTATTGCATTTAAAATCAATAAAAAATCGTTTTTAAAGTAGCAAAATCATTTAAAATTTGTTTTCTCCTAATTTTCTATTGAAGGGAATCATTTTACCTTTATTTCCATTTATTTATTTTTAGGAGAAAATAATTTGAATAGAAACCCAAATAACTCCCAACTGGATTTGAATTTGGAATTTCAAACAACCTCAAATGGAAAAAGAGTTTTAAATAACTTCAAAGTGACTTCCAAATTATTTCTTTGAAACTCCCAACTCTCTTTGTTCAAATTTGAAGAAGTCATTTTATCGTCCCTCATGAACTCATTGAGTTGCTTAAAGTTTCTAAGTTTGAAATATTTTAAAATGGAATTCAAATCATTTTCAAACCCATTTTCATTTATTTAAATGGAAGAAGTCATATTATCTTCACTCTCGGGTTTTGTGATGAAATGAATTTGAATTCATGGTGATCAAAATGCAAGATGAAAAGTTTTGGGAAAGTCCTTTTATTGATTCAAAAGTTTCAATTTCCCTCAAAAGTTTCAATTTCCCTCAATTTCACACAATCAATCACACAACAATCAAACAAACAATCATAATAATTTATTTAATATAACATTCCAAAATTTAGAATTTTGGGATGTTACAAAGGATTGTTTCCCATAGTAACAAGTGACGACAAATTTCAGCACGTAGTAATAATTTTCCCTTACCAATTTCCAATTACCAAGAGCGCTTCACTCCCTGGCAATGGCGCCAAAAAAGAGCCTTGATGACCCACAAGTATAGGGTATCAATCGTAGTCGAACCAATGAGGAGCGGAAGGAAATGACAAGTGGTTTTCAGCAAGGTGATGTCTGCAAGCACTGAAATTGTAAGCAACGAGTAGTTTGATAGCAAGATTATTTGTAACGAGCAAGTAATGATAATAGTAACAAAAGTGCAGCAAGATAGCCCAATCCTTTTGAGGCAAAGGACATGCGAAAACGGTCTCTTATGATAAGCAAAGTGTTCTTGAGGGTACACGGGAATTTCATCTAGTCACTTTCATCATGCTGGTTTGATCTGTGTTCGCTACTTTGATAATTTGATATGTGGGTGGATCGGTGCTTAGGTATTGTTCTTACTTGAACAAACCTCCTAATTATGATTAAGCCCCTCGCAAGCATCCGCAACTACGAGAAAAGTATTAAGAATAAATTCTAACCATAGTATTAAACTTTTGGATCCAATCGGTCCCTTGTGGAATAGCGCATAAACTAGCACTGGTACACGTGGTGCTATACAAACGGTTTTTAACTCCTTTCCACGACGGCGTTCGGAACCGTCACCAAGTGAGTGTGGGCGATAGGGGGGTCCTTCCCACACGACCCAGAAACTGTTGGGGATATGCCCTCCTGGCACACACGCTCGGCAAAATGAGGTCGTGTGCGACCGGCGAGCGACCAAATACGATTATACGTACAATAGTGATAAAAAAATACAATTATACAGGCGAAATCATTTCCGGTCGTAAGTACATCCCACATAGTCAGTCCCCGCTAAACGTTTCCGTTGTATATACATCCCGCATAGTCACTCCATGGAAAACGTTTGTGCAAGGTGGCGTAACGCAAACAGTTTTCAGGAGAATGTCGTGTGTGATTGTTCATTGATCCAACACAGTTTATTCCTAGAAACTGTGTGCGTTGCCTAAGAAGGTCATCGCCCATGGTGTTTTCTCAATAACCATTTGCAATAGGAAAACCTAATTAGCAAGCTAATTGGCCAATTAGCGGGCTAATTGCCCTATTATTAATAATCCATTTACTAATCTAATTGACATTCATATTAAGAACATAATACATTCCATTTCCATATTAAGGAAGGAGGATTTCATAATTGAAATACATCGGAGTACAACATGATATAGCTTCAGCACTCAGCTCCCCCATTACACAACTGCACCAGCAGCAAGTTTGACATGCAACATCTAGAACCTTTCAAAATTAGCATCATAGACGATACATAGAGAGATGCATCTCATCTAGAAAACTGCTGAAGCGGAAGGCGAATATTGAGCCTTCATTCATGTTGAAGGTCTTTGCAACTTTAGGCCAGTGCCCATGGATGATTGAATGTCCATCCTTTGACCTCTTAAGGAACACTTTAATATTGAACTGTGTGTGTTGTATGAAAACTTTGCTCGCCTCCTGACCACAGAGGTGGTTTGAGAGGTAATCATCAGTGAACCCTGAAAATAAGGATGTGCATAAATATCTTCTCTATATTGGAAATGAGGCAAAGGAATAAAAAAAGGCAAGGTATAATAGTTAGTACCATCTTGTAAACCTCAGTGCTTCCCATTGTTTCCCTGCGACACATATAAGGTAGTTAGTCATCAGGTTAAGTAAGGGTTCGCATGCTATCAGTAAAATATGTTGATGATAAATAAGCACATTGCAGATTCATCAGATTAATTCAAGCCACATGGAAAACCCATTTATCCAAACCAAGCATGATTAAGAACTAGGAAATATAGCACTTGTATATGTTTCTCATTTATTAAGTGCAGCCAAATTCGATTTATTCCTCACATGGTATACAATAACAGAATACAACCACAACAATTGAACATCACATTGCAGAGTTGGACCAAGCAGTTAACTAAACACCACAACAAATGAACCAAATGTTAACTGAGCACCACATTGCACAACATAACATACTCCTAATAGAAGATCAAACAGTTAACCAAACCAAGCATGCTTAACAACTTGGAAATATAGCAATTGTATTTGTTTCTCATGTATTTAGTAGAACCAAATTTGATTTATTTCTCACATGGTATACAATAACAGAATGCAGCCACAACAATTGAACATCACATTGCAGAATTGAACCAAGCAGTTAACTAAACACCACAACAAATGAACCAAATGTTAACTGAGCACCACATTGCACAATATAACATACTCGTAATAGAAGATCAGACAGTTAACCAAACCAAGCATGCTTAACAATTTGGAAATATTGCACCCTGAAGAATTGAACATCACATTTGCAGAATTGAACCAAGCAGTTAACTGAACATCACATTGCACGGCATATAGAACATATACACTATAGCATAAGATTGCATGGTAAAAGTAGATAACACAATTCACTAGAATTTGTTAAGGAAAGGCAGTAGCTAGCAAACTGAACATGGGTCCTTATAGTGAGCTAACAAGACAATCTACTCCTCATTGTCGGAGATATCGATGACGATTGGCTCCTTGGACATGGAAGAGGGCGAGGCCTCCGCATCGTGGGTGCCCTCGTTGTAGTGGTGAGTTGCCTGAGATGCTCCGAGAACCAACCAGCTGGCTCTCGAGATGAGGTAAGCACGTCACGTTGAGAAAACACCTCGTAGTCTTCATCGAAGGCACCGACGGTGGCCTCGAGAAAATGCCACAAATTGTCATTTAAAGCAGCCAACCACATTGCGGCATCGGCGCGAGAGGCGTCAATGGTGGCGTCGACGACGAGGTGCTCCTCCAAGATCTGGGGGTCGGCACGAATGGCAGCCATCGCGACCTCATCCGCGCATGCGGCCGCGATTTGCTTCTCTGCTGCCAAATGCTCCTTGAGATCCTAGTTATACTGCATGCACCATGGCTTAGGCTGGTGCTTATTTGGTGGACGGGTCGGTGATTTGGGTGGAAGGTGTCGCGATCGCGCCGACAGTCGGGGCATGTGGGATATGGAAGGAGGAGGAGGATTGGGGTCGGGTGTGGATTACCTGCCTGGATAGGCAAGGCCGAGCAGCATGAAGGAGGGTCGCGAGCGAGGAGGCGGCGCTGCAAGGAAGGAGTGAAGGTTTGAACTTGGAAAGGAAGGCAGAAACAGGGGAAATGTGGTTTTTGGTAAGGGGGAGGGGGCAGGGAGGTAGACATTTTTGCGGAAGCCGAAAATTTTGAATCGCTTCAGCGAAAAAACTGTCGCGCAAAGTGTCATCAGACACAGTCCCTTATTCAGAGCGGGCTATGGACTATAGCCATCACACCTTCTCGCGTAAGCCGTATGCGTACTATACTCCGACGGTGCTCCAAGATATTTTGTGCTGCATCTCACACGGTTGGTTATAATAAACTGTGTGGGATCTACTTGATTTTTCGTCTTGATTTGAATTACATATTGGGGTCACAGCAGCCATGGACGGTGTTTGAATTGCTAGACCTTTTATCTGCAGTGAACATGCAACTATATGTGTGTCCTAAAAGAATTGGAATTATTCAGGGTTCGTTTGGACATTTTTATGCATTATGTGAGTTTTCAATGCATTTATGTGCATAATTCAAATTTGAACTACATGCACATGCTCCAGTGCATATAAATTGGTTGAAAAATCAAATCTTTGTCCCTGGGTGCATGCTTAGGTCCCATGCAAGTAATGAGAATGAATGTCAAACACCCTGCCACCGTCACTCGGCGCAAACATTGAGATACCTTGTTTTTTAAATTCTAGTAAATCCAAAACTTGTCTGAAATTCACGAAACTTGGCATGCTATCATGGAGCGGCATCAACATGCTGTGGTAAATTTTTTGTCCCTTTGGGGCAGGTTTGGGTATATGCTTCTCACAAACCAGAGCTTCTCACAACAAGCATGATGGTTTCGGTAGGGAACGTCCCACCTTTGGGGACGAAACAATATCCATTGCCTCTTCTTGCTTTCAATTTTTTTCTCGTGTCAACATAGAACAACAGGAGTGTTGTGTCAATTTTTGGGATTTTTCGGGGTTCGTTTTGACATTTTTATGCATTAATTGAGTTTTCAATGCATTTATGTGCATAATTCAAATTTGAACTACATGCACATGCTCTAATGCATATAAATTGGTTGAAAAACAAAATATGTGTCCTTGGGTGCATGCTTAGGTCCCATGCAAGAAATGGGAATGAATGTCAAACACACTCCCATGGTCACTCGGCCGCAAACATTGAGATGCCTGGTTTTTAAATTCTAGTAAATCCAAAGCTCGACCGTAGTTCATGAAACTTGGCATGCTATCATGGAGTGGCATCAACATGTTGTGGTAATTTTTTTGTCCCATTTGTGGTAGGTTTGGGGATATGCTTCTCACAATCAGAGCTTCTCACAAGCCGAATGGTTTCAATAGGGAACGTCCCACCTTTGGGGATGAAACGATATCCATTGCCTCTTATTGCTTTCAAATTTTTTCTCATGTCAACATAGAACAACAGGAGTGTTGTGTCAATTTTTGGGATTTTTCAGGGTTCGTTTGGACATTTTTATACATTAATTGAGTTTTCAATGCATTTATGTGCACAATTCAATTGAACTACATGCACATGCTCTAATGCTATAAATTGGTTGAAAAATCAAATGTGTGTCCTTGGGTGCATGCTTAGGTCCGATGCAAGAAATGGGAATGAATGTCAAACACCCTGCCATGGTCACTCGGCCGCAAACATTGAGATACCTTGTTTTTAAATTCTAGTAAATCCAAAGCTCGTCTGAAATTCGTGAAACTTGTCATGTTATCATGGAGAGGCATCAACATGTCGTGGTAAATTTTTTGTCCCATTTGGGGAAGGTTTGTGGATATGCTTCTCACAAACCAGAGCTTCTCACAACAAGCGTGATGGTTTCGATAGGGAATGTCCCACCTTTGGGGATGAAACGACATCCATTGCCTCTTATTGCTTTCAAAAAAATTTCTTGTGTCAACATAGAACAACATGAGTGTTATGTCAATTTTTGGGATTTTTCGGGGTTTGTTTGGACATTTTTATGCATTAATTGAGTTTTCAATGCATTTATGTGCATAATTCAAATTTGAACTACATGCACATGCTCTAATGCATATAAATTGGTTGAAAATTCAAATCTGTGTCCTTGGGTGCATGCTTAGGTCCCGTGCAAGAAATTGGAATGAATTTCAAACACCAGGGCACCGTTGATTGCCGGAAAAACATTGAGATACTTGGCATGCTTTCATGGAATGGCACCCGACATGCTATGGTATTTTTCGTGTCCATTTTGGGAGAAGGTGCACTCGAATAACATCCAACAAAGGCATTTTGAAAAAATAGCTGCCACTTTAATATCTCAAATGGTTGTATAATTCAAATCATGCGTGTTTTGTTAACAATTCGCGTGACGCCATGTGTCTTTAGTTTAATGGCTATATGAGGTGCCGTGCGGACAGCTGCTTGACCTTGACTGAACGGGTGGCATGCGGGCGGAGTTCGGTGCACAGGCTGACCGAGAGGCGTGCAAGCTGTCCTCCAATGTGCAGGCTCACCGGGAAGTGTGCAACTTGTACGCTGCGTAGGTTCACTGGGAAGCGAGCCCTTTGACTTCCATGGCCGCCCACCTTCCTCTCCATTAATGGCGCCCGAGCCGCTGTTTAATATGGGCGGCCTTACTGTTCGCCTCCCATTCCCCTCCCTCCCATAGACCTCCACCAACGCCGTGGCGCAGAATGATCATCTGCCACTAGTCTTCAAGTTTGGTGAAGTCGACTCCGAGCCAGAGTAGATAGAAAATAAGGAGGAATGGGGCCTCATGGACATGGACCAGAACGAGCTGGCCACGGCGGTTGCTGCCACCACTCCTGTCCCAGCTCCCATCCCCGCGCCCGCGCCAGCGACCATCCCCGTAGCTTTGACGGGCTGGTCGCTGAGCACTATCGCAGAGCTGGAAGCTGCGGGCGTCAGTGAGGTCTCTGCGGAGCTGCACGAGCTCGTGTACATGCCAGCGCCAGCGCCCGTGCCCGTGCCCGTGCGCGCCCCTCCACCCACTGTGGCACCGGCCCCCGTGCGTTTGGTTGCACCCGCCGTGCCCGTGCCCCTGCCCGTGCGCGCCCCTCCACCCACCGCGGTGCCGGCCCCCGTGCATTTGGCTACACCCACCGCGCCCGTGCCCCTGCCCGTGCGCACCCCTCCACCCACCGCGGTGCCGGTCCCTGTGCGTTTGGCTGCACCCGCCGCGCCCATGCCCGTGCGCACGCCCTTCTCAGCGGCATGGCACGCTGCCGTCAACCACTACCTCTCAGCGGCGCCAGTTGCCGTCCTCCCGCGCCCGCCCGTCGATTGCACGACGACATGATGTTTGATTTACAAGTGAAGAACATTTTGCGCTGCCTTGAGGACTTCAACAACGTTGTCCCGGAGGACGACAACGACAATGACGGCGCAGCACACCGCCTCCGCCACCGCCGGAAATAGTTCTTTTGTGGGCTTAATATTGTATCTCGAATTCTCGATCATACGAATATAAATTCGCAATGTGACTGAATGAAAGATATGGTTTGAACGAACTTGCGTTTTTCTCTCTTAATGTACAGACTTATCAAACGATTTTCTTTTGAAAAAATGTCAATGGTTTTTAAATATAGAACACTCATCGCAAACGTTTTAGTTAGAACACCCCTATGCAAACCGACAGCTTCCCCAGAAAGGCAAGGGAAAATGTGCCGAGAAGGATTTCTGTATCCCTTCAACGCAAACGGTTGTTTTGCATGACCCGTGTGCAACCACGTAGAAACAATTGGGTAAGATTTGTATCTATCATTTTGGGTATGTTGCCATTTGTCAAACTTGAAAGATTGACATTTGTTTATCTAGTAACATTGCCATTTGTCAACCTTGTAACACTGCGATTTGTCAAAATATGCAGCTAAAAATGACTAGCACCATCTAATTTTTGCAACTAAAATCACTAGCACTGTTCATATGGACACCACTAGCAGGTGTGAGTTGATGGACACATATGCAAATGTACCATTGATTACATGATGACCCACAAGTATAGGGGATCTATCGTAGTCCTTTCGATAAGTAAGAGTGTCGAACCCAACAAGGAGCAGAAGGAAATGATAAGCGGTTTTCAGCAAGGTATTCTCTGCAAACACTAAAATTATCGGTAACAGATAGTTTTGTGATAAGGTAATTTGTAACAAGTAGCAAGTAATAAAAGTAAATAAGGTGCAGCAAGATGGCCCAATCCTTTTTGTAGCAATGGACAAGCCTGGAAAAACTCTTATACGAAGGAAAGCTCTCCCGAGGACACATGGGAATTATCGTCAAGCTAGTTTTCATCACGTTCATATGATTCGCGTTCGGTACTTTGATAATTTGATATGTGGGTGGACCGGTGCTTGGGTACTGTCCTTACTTGGACAAGCATCCCACTTATGATTAACCCCCATTGCAAGCATCCGGTACTACAATAGAAGTATTAAGGTAAACCTAACCATAGCATGAAACATGTGGATCCAAATCAGCCCCTTACGAAGCAACGCATAAACTAGGGTTTAAGCTTCTATCACTCTAGCAACCCATCATCTACTTATTACTTCCCAATGCCTCCCTCTAGGCCCAAACAATGGTGAAGTGTCATGTAGTCGACGTTCACATGACACCACTAGAGGGATGACAACATACATCTCATCAAAATATCGAACGAATACCAAATTCACATGACTACTAATAGCAAGACTTCTCCCATGTCCTTAGGAAAAAAACGTAACTACTCACAAAGCATATTCATGTTCATAATCAGAGGGGTATTAATATGCATAACGGATCTGAACATATGATCTTCCACCAAGTAAACCAACTAGCATCAACTACAAGGAGTAATCAACACTACTAGCAATCCACATGTACCAATCTGAGGTTTGGATTCAAAGATTGGATACAAGAGATGAACTAGGGTTTGAGATGAGATGGTGCTGGTGAAGATGTTGATGGAGATTGACCCCCTCCCGATGAGAGGATCGTTGGTGATGGCGATGGTGATGATTTCCCCCTCTCGGAGGGAAGATTCCCCGGCAGAACAGCTCCGCCGGAGCCCTGGATTGGTTCCGCCTCGTGGCGCCGGAGTCTCGTCCCGAAAGCTTGGTTATGATTTTTTTTCTCGGAAGAAAGACTTCATATAGCAGAAGATGGTCATCGGAGGGCCACCAAGGGGCCCACGAGGCAGGGGGTGCGCCCAGGGGGGTAGGGCGCGCCCCCACCCTCGTGGCTGGTGGGTGGCCCCCTCTGGTACTTCTTGTGCTCAGTATTTTTTATATATTCTGGAAATAACTTCTATGGAGTTTCAAGACTTTTGGAGATGTGCAGAATAGGTCTCTGATATTTTCTCCTTTTCCATCCCAGAATTCCAACTGCTGGCATTCCTCCTCTTCGTGTAAACCTATAAAATAAGATAGAATAGGCATAAGTATCGTGACATAATGTGTAATAACAGCCCATAAGGCAATAAATATCGATATAAAAGCATGATGCAAAACGGACGTATCCACTCCCCCAAGCTTAGACCTCGCTTGTCCTCAAGCGAAAGTCGAAATTAAAAAATATGTCCATATGTTTAGAGATAGAGGTGTCGATAAAAATAAAATACGAACATGGGGGCATCATGATCATTCTTAGAACAACAACATATATATATATTGTCATATGATCTCTTATGCTAAAGTAACAATTCAATCACAATTTCAAGTATGAATCATAAACTTCATTGGAAACTAACAAACTCTAAGCTCAGTCATTGAGGCAATTCCAATTTATCATAACATAGGAAAGAGTCAATATAAGAGCTTTTGAGCAAGTCCACATACTCAACTATCATTTAGTCTTTCACAATTGCTAACACTCATGCAATATTTATGGGTATGGAGTTTTAATCGGACACAGAGAAAGATAGGGGCTTATAGTTTTGCCTCCCAACGTTTTACCTCAAGGGTAATGTCAACCATAATAGTTCATGAAAACTCACATCCAATTAGCTATATATATCTGGATCTTTCCATCACATTGTGCTTGCCAAAGGATAAAATTTAAAAGGAAAGGTGAAGATCACCATGACTCTTATATAAGGTAGAAGATAAAAGTAAAAGATAGGCCCTTCGTAGAGGGAAGCAGAGGTTGTCATGCGCTTTTATGGTTGGATGCACAAAATCTTAATGCAAAAGAACGTCACTTTATATTGCTACTTGTGATATGGACCTTTGTTATGCAGTCCGTCGCTTTTATTTCTTCCACATCACAAGATCGTATAAAGCTTATTTTCTCCCACACTAATAAGTCATACATATTTAGAGACCAATTTTTATTTCTTGCACTAATGACAACTTACTTGAAGGATCTTACTCAATCCATAGGTAGATATGGTGGACTCTCATGGCAAAACTGGTTTTAAGGGTATTTGGAAGCACAAGTAGTATTTCTACTTGGTGCAAGGAATTGGCTAGCATGAGAGGGAAAGGCAAGCTCAACATGTTGGATGATACATGAAAATATAATTTATCTCAGATGAAAGAAAACATAACCCATTATGTTATCTTCCTTGTCCAACGTCAACTCTTTAGCATATCATAAATTAATGAGTGCTCACAATCATAAAAGATGTCCAAGATAGTATATTTATATGTGAACCTCTCTTTCTTTACTACTTCCTATTAATTGCAACAATGACCAAAACTATGTTTGTCAACTCTCAACAACTTTTATTCATCATACTCTTTATATGTGAGCTCATTACTCTCCATAAGATCCATATGATCTCTTTATTTCTTTTTATTCTTTCTCTTTTTATTTTATTCCCTCAAGATCATAGCAAAATAATCAGGCCCTTGACTCAACACTAAACTTTATTATATATAGCTCACGGACTCGATTACATAGAAGGATCATAAAGCAAAACTCACAACTAGATCATACTAAAACTTTATTCTACTAGATCAAGATATTCTCAAAAGGATCGAACTAAGAAAAACGGTAAAGATAAAAGGTGATGGTGATACGATACCAGGGCACTCCCCAAAGCTTGGCAGTTGCCAAGGGGAGTGCCCATACCCATGTGATTATGTCTCCTTCTTCGGGGGTGGGGATGTGATATTCTTGGCGATGATGCCCCTCAGGATATGATTCTCTTCCTTGAGCTTATTGACTTGCTGCTTGAGGTTCATTATTTCCTTACGGAGCTTGCCAGTGACGGCTAAAGCTCCTTTCACCCAAGGATGTTGCATTGCTGCGGGAGAACAAGTAACACTCTTTTTCATATTTTCATAAGAAAGATATCTAACATTGGAAGGGATGACCGAGTTTGGAATAGCTGAGCTCTATAGTTCCCCCATCATGAATCCTGCCCGGAAACAAGAAGTAACTTCTTGGTCCTCCTCCATGGCATCTATCCTTTTCAAGTCAGCTTCCATCTCTTCCTCCGTTGAGGTCCCAAAGTGATAGGCATCGCTGTTTGCCCCTGGACCTGGTGTCGGATGAGACACCCGACTCTCCCCGACTGACTCTTGAGAAGACATATTGCGCTAATCTGCGGCAGAAACAGCTCTAAACAAGAACATGGGATAATTGCGTGACACGGAGGTCAAAACCTTCGAGAGATTATATAATGAATTTTTACCGATTAAAATAAGTATCGTGCAAGAAAACGGAGTCCGGAGAGCGCACGAGGTGCCCATGAGGCAGGGGGCGCCCAGGGTGGTAGGGCGTGCCTCCCACCCTCGTGGAAGCCTCGTGTCCTTCCTGGTCTGCTTCTTATTTTCCTATTTTTTATATATTCCAAAACAGAGAAATATTGCCATTAGAACTATTTTGGAGTCGGTTTACTTACCGTACCACATACCTATTCCTTTTCGGAGTCTGAAATGTTCCGAAAAGTGTCCCTTATGTATTCCTCCGGGGTTACGGTTTCAATAACATTAGTTTCAACATTTATGGGGTTACGTGAGATATAATGTTTGATTCTTTGACTGTTCACCACCCTCGGATTTGTGCCTTCAAAGTTGTTGATTTTTATGGCACCGGAACGATAGACCTCCTCGATGACGTAAGGGCCTTCCCATTTAGAGAGAAGTTTGCCTGCAAAAAAATCTTAAATGAGAGTTGTATAGCAATACATAATCACCTACATTAAACTCACGCTTTTGTATCCTTTTGTCATGCCATATTTTAACTTTTTCTTTAAACAATTTGGCATTTTCATAGGCTTGGGTTCTCCATTCATCAAGTGAGCTAATGTCAAAAAGCCTCTTCTCACCAGCAAGTTTGAAGTCATAGTTGAGCTCTTTAATAGCCCAATATGCCTTATGTTCTAATTCAAGAGGTAAGTGACATGCTTTACCATAAACCATTTTATACAGAGACATACCCATAGGATTTTTATATGCAATTCTATAGGCCCATAATGCATCATCAAGTTTCTTGGACCAATTCTTTCTAGATCTATTAACAGTCTTTTGCAAAATTAATTTGAGCTCTCTATTACTTCATTCTACTTGACCACTAGACTGTGGGTGATATGGAGATGCAATTCTATGATTAACATCATACTTAGCAAGCATTTTACGAAAGCCACCATGAATAAAATGTGAACCACCATCAGTCATTAAATATCTAGGGACTCCAAACCTCGGGAAAATAACTTCTTTAAGCATCTTAATAGAGGTGTTATGATCAGCACTACTAGTTGGAATAGCTTCTACCCACTTAGTAACGTAATCAACAGCAACTCAAATATGTGTATACCAATTAGAGGAAGGAAAAGCTCCCATATAATCAAAGTCCCAAACATCAAATGGTTCAATAACAAGTGAATAATTCATAGGCATTTCTTGACGTCTACTAATATTACCAATTCTTTGACATTCATCACATGATAAGACAAACTTATGGGCATCATTGAAGAGAGTAGGCCGATAAAAACCGGATTGCAATACCTTATGTGCAGTTCTATCTCCAGCATGGTGTCCTCCATAAGCCTCGGAGTGACACTTGCGTAGGATCTGTTCCTGTTCATGCTCAGGTACACAATGTCTAATAATACCATCTACTCCTTCTTTATAAAGATGTGGGTCATCCCAAAAGTAATGTCTCAAATCATAGAAGAACTTTTTCTTTTGCTGGTATGTGAAACTAGGTGGTATAAATTTAGCAACAATATAATTAGCATAATCAGCATACCATGGAGCAGTTCGAGAAACATTTATGAAATTTAATTGTTCATCAGGAAAGCTATCATCAATAGGTAGTGGGTCATCAAGAACATTCTCTAACCTAGACAAGTTGTCTGCAACGGGGTTCTCAGCTCCCTTCCTATCAATAATATGCAAATCAAATTCTTGTAGCAAGAGAACCCATCTAATAAGTCTAGGTTTAGCATCTTTATTTTCCATAAGATATTTAATAGCAGCATGATCAGTGTGAATAGTTACTTTAGAATCAACAATATAAGGTCTGAACTTATCACAAGCAAAAACAACTGCTAAAAATTCTTTTTCAGTGGTAGCATAATTTCTCTGGGCATTGTCTAGAGTTTTACTAGCATATTGAATAACAATTAATTTCTTATCAACTCTTTGCCCTAGAACAACACCTACAGCATAATCACTAGCATCACACATAATTTCAAAGGGTAAATTCCAATCAGGTGGCTGAACAATAGGTGTAGAAATTAATGCTTTCTTAAGTATTTCAAATGCTTCTACACAATCATCATCAAAGATAAAAGGAATATCTTTTTGTAATAGGTTAGTCAGAGGCCGAGAAATTTTTGAGAAGTCCTTAATGAACCTCCTATAAAAACCGGCATGGCCAAGGAAACTTCTTATACCTTTGATGTCCTTGGGACATGGCATCTTTTCAATAGCATCAACTTTAGCTTTATCAACTTCAATGCCTCTTTCAGAAATTTTATGCCCCAAGACAATACCTTCATTAACCATAAAGTGGCATTTCTCCCAATTCAGAACAATATTAGTTTCTTCACATCTCTGCAAAACTCGATCAAGGTTGCTCAAGCAATCATCAAAAGAGGATCCATAAACGGAGAAATCGTCCATGAAAACCTCACATATCTTTTCACAAAAGTCAGAAAATATAGCCATCATGCATCTTTGAAGGGTAGTAGGTGCATTACATAAACCAAAAGGCATACGTCTATAAGCAAAAGTACCGAAAGGGCAAGTAAAAGTGGTCTTTGCTTGATCATCAGCTGGCACAGGTATTTGAGAGAAGCCAGAGTAATCATCTAGAAAGAAAAAATGTGTATGTTTGGATAATCTTTCTAGCATTTGATCAATAAAAGCTAAGGGGTAATGATCTTTTTAGTGGCCATATTTAATTTGCGGAAATCAATTACCATCCTCTAACCTGTAATAATTCTTTGCGGAATCAATTCATCTTTATCATTAGGAACGACAGTGATACCTCCCTTCTTAGGGACACAATGGACAGGACTTACCCACCGACTATCAGCAACGGGATAAATTATACCTGCCTCATGGAGCTTTAGTATTTCTTTTCTTACCACTTCTTTCATCTTAGGATTTAGCCGTCGTTGGTGATCAATAATTGGTTTGGCATCCTTCTCCAAATTTATTTTGTGTTGACATAGAGTGGGACTAATGCCCTTAAGATCATCAAGAGTATATCCAATAGCAGCACGGTGCTTCTTCAGAGTTTTCAATAATTTTTCTTCATCCTTCTTTGAAAGGTTAGCACTAATAATAACAGGATATATCTTCTTTTCATCAAGATAAGCATATTTAAGAGTATCGGGAAATGGTTTAAGCTCAAACACGGGATCACCCTTGGGTGGAGGAGGATCCCCTAGGATTTCAACAGACAGATTGTGTTTCAAAATAGGTCCCTGTTTAAAGAATACTTCATCTATTTCCCTTCTTTCATTCATAAACATATCATTCTCATCGTCTAGCAAATATTGTTCTAAAGGGTCATTAGGAGGCACAACAATAGAAGCAAGACCAATAATTTCATCTTTACTAGGCAATTCTTCATCATGGGGTTGCCTACAAAATTTAGAGAAGTTAAACTCATGAGACATGTCACCCAAACCAATAGTAACAACTTCCTTTTCGCAGTCTATCCTAGCATTAACAGTATTTAAGAAGGGTCTACCAAATATAATGGGACAAATCTATCTTGTGGGGAACCAAGAACAAGAAAATCAGCAGGATATTTAACCTTCCCACACAAGACTTCAACATCTCTAACAATCCCAATTGGTGAAATAGTATCTCTATTAGCAAGCTTAATGGTAACAACGATATCTTCTATCTCAGCTGGTGCAATATCATGCATAATTTCTTTGTATAAGGAAATAGGTATTGCACTAGCACTAGCACCCATATCACACAGGCCATGATAACAATTATCTCCTATTTTAACAGAAATAACAGACATGCCTACCACAGGTCTATGTTTATCTTTAGCACCAAGTTTAGCAATTCTAGCAGTCTCATCACAAAAGTAAATAACGTGCCCATCAATATTATCAGCCAAGA
Organism: Triticum dicoccoides; assembly: GCF_002162155.2. Classification (NCBI taxonomy): domain Eukaryota; kingdom Viridiplantae; phylum Streptophyta; class Magnoliopsida; order Poales; family Poaceae; genus Triticum; species Triticum dicoccoides. The sequence continues at coordinate 489,242,005 of NC_041388.1, read as the reverse complement.
GATCTTTAACAATAGCAATATTAGGTTCAACTTTAACTTGCTCAGGGGGTGCATAAGTTCTAATATTACTTTTACGAACCGTAGTTGAAGCTTTAGCATGATCCTTTATTCTAACAGGGAAAGGTGGTTTCTCAACATAAGCAGTAGGAACAATAGGATCATTATAAGTGATAGTATTTTCTTCAAATTTAATAGGTTCAACTACTTTTACTTATATGGGAGGATGATATTTAAACCACTTCTCCTTAGGGAGATCAACATGAGTAGCAAAGGATTCACAGAAAGAAGCTACTATCTCAGAGTCAAGTCCATATTTAGTGCTAAATTTACGGAAAACATCGGTATCCATAAAATATTTAACACAATCAAACTTAGGTGTTATACCTGACTCCTTACCTTCGTCGAGATCCAAATCTTCAGAGTTGCATTTAATTCTCTCCAATAAATTCCATTTGAATTCAATAGTCTTCATCATAAAGGAACCAATACAAGAAGTATCGAGCATGGAGCGATTGTTGTCAGAAAGCCGAGCATAAAAAAATTGAATAATCATTTATCTTGAGAGCTCATGATTGGGGCATGAATATAACATTGACTTAAGCCTCCCCCAAGCTTGAGTGATGCTTTCTCCTTTGCGAGGCCAAAAACTATATATATAATTACGATCACGATGAACAAGATGCATAGGATAAAACTTCTGATGGAATTCCACTTTCAACCGTTTGTAGTCCCATGATCCCATATCATCACATAGCCTATACCATGTCAATGCATCTCCCTTCAAATATAAAGGGAAGACCTTCTTCTTGATAACATCATCGGGCATACCTGCAAGCTTAAATAATCCACAAACTTCATCCACATAGATTAAGTGTAAGTCGGGATGTAATGTTCCATCTCCTGCAAAAGGATTAGCTAGCAGTTTCTCTATCATACCCGAAGGAATTTCAGAGTAAACATTTTCAGTAGGTTCAGTAGGTTGAGGATCAACTATTTGCTCTACCGGTCGGGGTGAAGATACCCCGAACAAGCCCCTCAAAGGATTACTTTCCATAGTAACAAGTGACCGTAAATTTCAGCACACTATATAAATTTTTCCTTACCAAATTCCACCTACGAAGGCGCTTCACTCCCCAGCAACGACGCCAGAAAAGGGTCTTGATGACCCACAAGTATAGGGGCTCTATGGTAGTTCTTTCAATAAGTAAGAGTGTCGAACCCAACGAGGAGCAGAAGGAAATGATAAGCGGTTTTCAGCAAGGTATTCTCTGCAAGCATTGAAATTATCTGTAACAGATAGTTTTGTGAATAGGTAATTTGTAACGAGTAGAAAGTAATAAAAGTAAATAAGGCGCAGCAATATGGCCCAATCCTTTTTGTAGCAAAGGACAAGCCTGGACAAACTCTTATATGAAGGAAAGCGCTCCCGAGGACACATGGGAATTATCGTCAAGCTAGTTTTCATCACGTTCATATGATTCGCGTTCGGTACTTTGATAATTTGATATGTGGGTGGACCGGTGCTTGGGTACTGTCCTTACTTGGACAAGCATCCCACTTATGATTAACCCCCATTGCAAGCATCCGCAACTACAATAGAAGTATTAAGGTAAACCTAACCATAGCATGAAACCTATGGATCCAAATCAGCCCCTTACGAAGCAACACATAAACTAGGGTTTAAGCTTCTGTCACTCTAGCAACCCATCATCTACTTATTACTTCACAATGCCTCCCTCTATTCCCAAAGAATGGTGAAGTGTCATGTAGTCGACGTTCACATGACACCACTAGAGGGATGACAACATACATCTCATCAAAATATTGAACGAATACCAAATTCACACGACTACTAATAGCAAGATTTCTCCCATGTCCTCGGGAACAAACATAACTACTCACAAAGCATATTCATGTTCATAATCAGAGGGGTATTAATATGCATAACAGATCTGAACATATGATCTTCCACCAAGTAAACCAACTAGCATCAACTACAAGGAGTAATCAACACTACTAGCAACCCACAGGTACCAATATGAGGTTTGGATACAAAGATTGGATACAAGAGATGAACTAGGGTTTGAGATGAGATGGTGCTGGTGAAGATGTTGATGGAGATTGACCCCCTCCCGATGAGAGGATCGTTGGTGATGGCGATGGTGACGATTTCCCCCTCCCGGAGGGAAGTTTCCCCGGCAGAACAGCTCCGCCAGAGCCCTAGATTGGTTCCGCCAAGGTTCCGCCTCATGGCAGCGGAGTCTTGTCCCAAAAGCTTGCTTATGATTTTTCTCGGACGAAAGACTTCATATAGTAGAAGATGGGCATCGGAGGGCCACCAGGGGACCCAAGAGGCAGGGGGCGCGCCTAGGGGGGTAGGGCGCGCCCCCCACCCTCGTGGCTGGTGGGTAGCCCCCCTCTGGTACTTCTTGCGCTCAATATTTTTTATATATTCTGTTAATAACTTCCGTGAAGTTTCAGGACTTTTGGAGATGTGCAGAATAGGTCTCTAATATTTGCTCCTTTTCCAGCCCAGAATTCCAGCTGCCGGCATTCCCCCTCTTCATGTAAACCTTGTAAAATAAGAGAGAATAGGCATAAGTATTTTGACATAATGTGTAATAACAGCCCATAATGCAATAAATATCGATATAAAAGCATGATGCAAAATGGATGTATCATTACATACAACAAGTCATCAACCCACAACGACAACGAGGATACACATTGGGTTATAGATCATTTCCAACAAAACATTCTAGTAAAGTAAAGTTTTTCTCACACAACAAATAACAAAGCGATGAAATGAACTTTAGCTCAATCACTCGTCGGTGTTGGAAACGCTTGCTTTGAACCAGAAGTGATTCTCTGGGAAGGGCCAGCTACTGTCAATCTCGAGACCAACGCAGGACTGATCATCCAGGCTGAAGCGGGCTATGTCAGGACCCATAGTACGATGGTAGGGAAGCATAGCAATGACCGAGGTATAGATACAGTTGCTTCTCATAAATGGTAGTAATGTTGTGTCAACAGCAGCTGGATCGCCTTTCATCATCATTGGATAGTTTTGTCCAAGGAAGAGCGAGTTTCCTCCAAAGTTTCAATACTGAACCAGGGAGAAGGTGTTGGCGCTAGTACACTAGTATCCATCCCGAATACCCTGCAACAGATGTTGGAATAGGTCCGGAGAGTGCGACCATGTGAGACAACACCTGCTTCCTTATAACAGACAAGAAGAGGTGATAAATCAGAATAAGTTGCCAGGCGCCACTGAGTATATGGGTCCTGCTCGTCCTCATGCTCGTGATCATTAGCATCGTCATCTCCCCCTTGGTTATAAATTTTTTCAAGTATAGGTGGTGGAATGTTCGCAGGACCTTGGAAACACAAGAAGGTTAATTAATTAGTAAAGGGAAACTAGCTAACCCGCATGCATGTGGATGAAACAATTATAATTACGGTAAAAGACAAACGTACCGAAAGCATGATGATTCCATGCAAAAATAGTGCCATGAGTGGTGGCAGCAAACACAAGACCCTCGTATTGAATTGCATCACAGTACTCATCCGTGTACAGAAATTGATTTTTGAGCAATATCCATCGAGGCGTGGAAGTAAGAAGGCAACAAGCTTGTCGAAGATACCAACAACTTCATAGTTTGTGTAATCCCAAGAGCAGTTGGCAACTCGACAAATTGCTATCTTCCGTAGACGGCAGTTACCATGATCGTATTTGAACTCACGTAGATCATCTGTGTTGCTCAACCTCTGGGCAGTCTGAGATTTTTAGAAGTGGAACCCGGTGATGAGTGTACACATTCACAAGTTCCCACTCGCAGTTGTACCCAATATAAACAAACCAATCTTCATTTGCGCCTGCCCAAGCCTTGCCCTCAAGTGATGGCATCTTAACATCACATGTATCATTATCAAGCGGCATCAACTTGCACAAGGCGAGGCTTCCGTCATCCCCATGCCAGTCAGCAGGGTCACGGCGAACAAGATAGGGGAGATCAAACCGCTCCTGGACCCTTGGGTTGCTTGTAATGATGTTATTAGTTGAGTCGTGAATGGTCTTGAATGAACCCGCTGCTACCTCTTGAGCACTGTGTTGGTTTTCCCTTGAAGAGGAAAGGGTGATGCAGCAGAGCAGTGTAAGTATTTCTCTCGGTTTTTTAGAACCAAGGTATCAATCCAGTAGGAGACCACGCGCGAGTCACCTCGTACCTACACAAACAAATAAGAACCTCGCAACCAACGCGATAAAAGGGGTTGTCAATCCCTTCACGGCCACTTGCAAGAGTGAGATCTGATAGAGATAATAATAATAAGATAAATATTTTTGGTATTTTTATGATATAGATTGAAAGTAAAGATTACAAAATAAAATAGATTGGAAACTTGTATGATGGAGAATAGACCCCGGGGCCATAGGTTTAACTAGGGGCTTCTCCCAAGATAGCATAAGTATTACGGTGGGTGAACAAATTACTGTCGAGCAATTGATAGAAAAGCGAATAATTATGAGAATATCTAGGTATGATCACGTATATAGGCATCACGTCCGTGACAAGTAGACCGACTCCTTCGTGCATCTACTACAATTACTCCACACATCCACCGCTATCCAGCATGCATCTAGACTATTAAGTTCATAAGAATAGAGTAACACCTTAAGCAAGATGACTTGATGTAGAGGGATAAACTCATGCAATATGATATAAACCCCATCTTTTTATCCTCGATGGCAACAATACAATACGTGTTGTTTTCCTTTCTATCCCTGGGATCAAGCACCGCAAGATTGAACCCAAAGCTAAGCACTTCTCCCATTGCAAGAAAGATCAATCTAGTAGGCCAAACCAAACTCATAATTCGACGAGACTTGCAAAGATAAACCAATCATACATAAAAGAATTCAGAGAAGATTTAAATATTGTTCATAGATAAACTTGATCATAAACCCACAATTCATCGAATCTTGACAAACACACCGCAAAAGAAGATTACATCGAATAGATCTCCAAGAGAATCGATGAGAACTTTGTATTGAGATCCAAAGAGAGAGAAGAAGCCATCTAGCTACTAGCTATGGACCCGAAGGTCTGAGGAAAAATACACACACATCGTCGGAGGGCCATGGAGTTGATGTAGAGGCCCTCCGTGATCAATGCCCCCTTCGGCGGGGCTCCGGAAAAGGCCCCAAGATGTGATCTCTTGTGTACAGAAGGTTGCGGCGGTGGAAATAGGGTTTCGTGGTGCTCCTGGATGTTTTTGGGGTATATGGATATATATAGGAGGAAGAAGTAGGTCGGTGGAGCAACAAGGGGCCCACGAGGCTGGAGGGCACGCCTAGGGGGTGGGCGCGCCCCCTGCCTTGTGGCCTCCTCGATTGTTTCTTGACGTCCATTCCAAGTCCCCTGGATCACGTTTGTTCCAAAAATAACGCCCCAGAAGGTTTCATTCCGTTTGGACTCCATTTGATATTCCTTTTCAGCGAAACACCAAAATAGGCAAAAAAACAGCAATTTGGGCTGGGCCTCCGGTTAATAGGTTAGTCCCAAAAATAATATAAAAGTGTAAAATAAAGCCCATTAACATCCAAAACAGATAGTATAATAGCATGGAACAATCAAAAATTGTAGATACGTTGGAGATGTATCAAGCATCCCCAAGCTTAACTCCCGCTCGTCCTCGAGTAGGTAAATGATAAAAACAGAATTTTTGATGTGGAAGGCTTCCCAACATATTTCTCAATGTAATTTTTCTTTATTGTGGCATGAATGTTTAGATCCGAAAGATTCAAGATAAAAGTTTAATATTGACATAGAAATAATAATACTTCAAGCATACTAACTAAGCAATCATGTCTTCTCAAAATAACATGGCTAAAGAAAGTTATTCCTACAAAATCATATAGTCTGGCTATGCTCTATCTTCATCACACAAAATATTAAATCATGCACAACCCCGATGACAAGCCAAGCAATTGTTTCATACTTTTGATGTTCTCAAACTTTTTCAATTTTCACGCAATACATGAGCGTGAGCCATGGATATAGCACTATAGGTGGAATAGAATGGTGGTTGTGGAGAAGACAAAAAGGAGAAGACGGTCTCACATCAACTAGGCGTATCAACGGGCTATGGAGATGCCCATCAATAGATATCAATGTGAATGAGTAGGGATTGCCATGCAACGGATGCACTAGAGCTATAAGTGTATGAAAGCTCAACAAAAGAAACTAAGTGGGTGTGCATCCAACTTGCTTGCTCATGAAGACCTAGGGCAATTTGAGGAAGCCCATAATTGGAATATACAAGCCAAGTTCTATAATGTAAAATTCCCACTAGTTTATGAAAGTGACTACATAGGAGACTCTCTATCATGAAGATCATGGTGCTACTTTGAAGCACAAGTGTGGAAAAAAGATAGTAACATTGTCCCTTCTCTCTTTTTCTCTAATTTTTTTATTTGGGCCTTCTTTCTTTTCTTTTCTTTTGGCCTCTTTTTTTTTCCTTTTTTCGTCCGGAGTTTCATCCCGACTTGTGGGGGAATCATAGTCTCCACCATCCTTTCCTCACTGGGACAATGCTCTAATAATGATGATCATCACACTTATTTTTACTTACAACTCAAGAATTACAACTCAATACTTAGAACAAAATATGACTCTATGTGAATGCCTCCGGCGGTGTACCGGGATATGCAATGAATCAAGAGTGACATGTATGAAAAAAAATATGAACGGTGGCTTTGCCACAAATACGATGTCAACTACATGATCATGTATGGAAATATGACAATGATGAAGCATGTCATAACAAACGGAATGGTGGAAAGTTGCATGGCAATATATCTCGGAATGGCTATGGAAATGCCATAATAGGTAGGTATGGTGGCTGTTTTTGAGGAAGGTATATGGTGGGTTTATGGTACCGGCAAAAGTTGCGCGGTACTAGAGAGGCTAGCAATGGTGGAAGGGTGAGGGTGCGTATAATCCATGGACTCAACATTAGTCATAAAGAACTCACATACTTATTGCAAAAATCTATTAGTTATCGAAACAAAGTATTACGTGCATGCTCCTAGGGGGATAGATTGGTAGGAAAAGACCATCGCTCGTCCCCGACCGCCACTCATAAGGAAGGCAATCAATAAATAAATCATGCTCCGACTTCATCACATAACGGTTCACCATACATGCATGCTACGGGAATCACAAACTTCAACACAAGTATTTCTCAAATTCACAACTACTCAGCTAGCATGACTCTAATATCACCATCTCCATATCTCAAAACAATTATCAAGTATCAAACTTCCCTTAGTATTCAATGCACTTATATGAAAGTTTTTACAATGCCTAAAAGAAAATTGCCATGTTGTTCTAAAGGATTCTCAAAATAATATAAGTGAAGCATGAGAGATCAATTATTTCTATAAAATAGAACCACCGTCGTGCTCTAAAACATATAAGTGAATTACTAGAGCAAAAACTATATAGCTCAAAAGATATAAGTGAAGCACATAGAGTATTCTAATAAATTCCATTTCATGTGGCTCTCTCTAAAAAGTTATGTACAACAAGGATGATTTTGGTAAACTAAAAAGCAAAGACTCAAATCATACAAGACGCTCCAAGCAAAACACATATCATGTGGCGAATAAAAATATAGCTCAAAGTAAAGTTACTGATAAACGAAGACAAAAGAGGAGATGCCTTCCGGGGCATCCCCAAGCTTAGGATTTTTTGTGTCCTTGGATTTAAATTGGGGTGCCTTGGGCATCCCCAAGCTTAGGCTCTTGCCACTCCTTGTTCCATAATCCATCAAATCTTTACTCAAACCTTGAAAACTTCACAACACAAAACTTAACAGAAAATCTCGTGAGCTCCGTTAGCGAAAGAAAACAAAAAACCACTTCAAGGTACTGCAATTAACTCATTCTTTATTTATATTGGTGTCAAACCTACTGTATTCCAACTTCTCTATGGTTCATAAACTCTATTACTAGCCATATATTCATCAAAATAAGCAAACAACACACGAAAAACAGAATCTGTCAAAAACAGAACAGTCTGTAGTAATCTGTAACTAACGCAAACTTCTGGAACCCCCAAAATTATAAAATAACTTTCTGGACGTGAACAATTTATCTATTAATCATCTTCAAAAATAATTAACTAAATAGCACTCTCCAATAAAAAATGGCAGCAATTCTTGTGAGCGCTAAAGTTTCTGTTTTTTACAGCAAGATTAAAAAGACTTCCCAACGGTTATACTTGGTACAAACACTAATTAAACATAAAAAACACAACCAAAACAGAGGATATATAAATTATTTATTACTAAACAGGAGAAAAAGGCAAGGATAAAAATAAAATTGGGTTGCCTCCCAAGAAGCGCTATCATTTAACGCCTCTAGCTAGGCATAAAAGCAAGGATAGACCTAGGTATTGCCATCTTTGGTAGGCAATTCATAAGTGGCTCTCATAATAGATTCATATGGTAATTTAATTTTCTTTCTAGGGAAGTGTTACATGCCTTTCCTTCATAGAAATTGGAATCTAATATTCCCTTCCTTCATATCAATAATTGCACCAATCGTTCTAAGGAAAGGTCTACCAAGAATAATAGGACATGAAGGATTGCAATCTATATCAAGAACAATGAAATCTATGGGAACATAATTCCTATTTGAAACAATAAGAACATCATTAATTTTTCCCATAGGTTTCTTAATGGTGGAATCCGCAAGGTGCAAGTTTAAAGAACAATCATCAAATTCACGGAAACCTAGCAAATCACACAAAGTTTTTGGGATCGTGGAAACACTAGCACCCAAATCACACAAAGCATAGCATTCATGATATTTAATTTTAATTTTTTTCATAGGTTCCCACTCATCATAAAGTTTTCTAGGGATAGAAACTTCCAACTCAAGTTTTTCTTCATAAGATTGCATCAAAGCATCAATGATATGTTTAGTAAAAGCTTTATTTTGACTATAAGCATGAGGAGAATTTAGCACAGATTGCAACAAGAAAATACAATCTACCAAAGAGAAATTATCATAATTAAATTCCTTGAAATCCAAGATAGTCGGTTTGTTGCTATCTAAAGTTTTCACCTCTTCAATCCCACTTTTATCAATTTTTGCATCAAGATCTAAAATCTCCGAATTTGTGGGACGCCTTCAAACTAAAGTTGACTCATCTACAGTCCCATCATTATCAAGATTCATATTGCAAAACAAAGATTTAATAGGGGAAACATCAATCACTTTTAGATCTTCATCCTTATTATCATGAAAACTAGAAGAACACGCTTTTACAAAGGAATCTTTCATAGCACGCATCCTAGCGGTTCTTTCTTTGCACTCATCAATGGAAATTCTCATGGCTTTGAGAGACTCATTGATATCATGCTTAGGTGGAATAGATCTAAGTTTCAAAGAAGCAACATCAAGAGAAATTATATCCACGTTCCTAGCCAACTCATCAATCCTAAGCAATTTTTCTTCAATCAAAGCATTGAAATTCTTTTGTGAACTAATAAATTCTTTAATACTAGATTCAAAGTCAGAGGGCATATTATTATAATTTCCATAAGAATTATTGTAGGAATTACCATAATTATTAGAGGGATTACTAGGAAACGGCCTAGAATTAAAATTACCTCTATACGCGTTGTTACCAAAATTGTTCCTACCAACAAAATTCACATCCATAAATTCATTATTATTCTCAATCAAAGTAGACAAAGGCATATCATTAGGATCAGTAGGAGCACTCTTATTATCAAACAATTTCATAAGTTCATCCATCTTTCCACTCAAAACATTAATCTCTTCAATTGCATGCACCTTTTTACTAGTAGATCTTTCAGTGTGCCATTGAGAATAATGAACCATAATATTGTCTAGTAGTTTGGTAGCTTCTCCGAAAGTGATTTCCATAAAAGTGCCTCCCGCGGCCGAATCTAAAAGATTTCTAGAAGCAAAATTCAATCTGGCATAAATTTTTTGTATAATCATCCATAAATTCAAACCATGTGTAGGGCAATTACGTTTCTAAGAGAGATGATCTTAGCAGGAGGAAAATACTTAGAGATAAAAGCATCTTTGCACTTATTCCATGAATCAATACTATTTTTAGGCAAAGATGAAAACCAGCTTTAGCACGATCTCTAAGCGAAAACAGAAATGGTTTAAGTTTAACAATATCATTATCCACATCTTTCTTCTTTTGCATATCACACAAATCAACAAAGTTGTTTAGATGGGTAGCGGCGTCTTCACTAGAAGGCTAGAAAACGGATCTTTCATGACAAGATTCAGCAAAGCAGTATTAATTTCACAATATTCAACATCGGTAAGAGGAGCAATCGGAGTGCTAATAAAATCATTATTGTTGGTATAGGCAAAGTCACACAATTTAGTTTTATCTTGAGCCATCGTGACAAGCAAGCAATCCAACACACAAGCAAACAAACGAAAAAACGAACGGAAATAGAGGGCGGAAGGAAAAGAGGGTGAATAAAACGGCAAGGGTGAAGTGGGGGAGAGGAAAACGAGAGGCAAATGGAAAATAATGTAATGCGGAGGATAAGACTTGTGATAGGTACTTGGTATGTCTTGACTTGGCGTAGATATCCCCGGCAACGGCGCCAGAAATCCTTCTTGCTACCTCTTGAGCACTGCATTGGTTTTCCCTTGAAGAGGAAAGGGTGATGCAGAAGAGCAGCATAAGTATTTCCCTCAGTTTTTGAGAACCAAGGTATCAATCTAGTAGGAGACCACACGCAAGTCACCTCGTACCTACACAAACAAATAAGAACCTCGCAACCAACGCGATAAAAGAGGTTGTCAATCCCTTCACGGCTACTTGCAAGAGTGAGATCTGATAGAGATAATAATAATAATAAGATAAATATTTTTGGTATTTTTATGATATAGATTGAAAGTAAAGATTGCAAAATAAAATAGATTGGAAACTTGTATGATGGAGAATAGATGTGGGGGGCATAGGTTTCACTAGTGGCTTCTCTCAAGATAGCATAAGTATTACGATGGGTGAACAAATTACTATCGAGCAATTGATAGAAAACGGAATAATTATGAGAATATCTAGGTATGATCATGTATATAGGCATCACGTCCATGAAAAGTAGACCTACTCCTGCTTGCATCTACTACTATTACTCCACACATCAACCGCTATCTAGCAGGCATCTAGAGTATTAAGTTCATAAGAACAGAGTAACGCCTTAAGCAAGATGACATGATGTAGAGGGATAAACTCATGCAATATGATATAAACCCCATCTTTTTATCCTCGATGGAAATAATACAATACGTGTTGTTTCCCTTTCTGTCACTAGGATCGAGCAACGCAAGATTGAACCCATAGCTAAGCACTTCTCCCATTGCAAGAAAGATTAATCTAGTAGGCCAAACCAAACTGATAATTCAAAGAGACTTGCAAAGATAAACCAATCATACATAAAAGAATTCAGAGAAGATTCAAATATTGTTCATAGATAAACTCGATCATAAACCCACAATTCATCGGATCTCGACAAACACACAACAAAATAAGATTACATCGAATAGATCTCCAAGAGAATCGAGGAGAACTTTGTATTGAGATCCAAAGAGAGACAAGAAGCCATCTAGCTACTAGCTATGGACCCAAAGGTCCGAGTTAAACTACTCACACATCATCGGAGGGGCCATGGAGTTGATGTAGAGGCCCTCCGTGATCAATGCCCCCTCCGGCGGGGCTCCGGAAAAGGCCCCAAGATGGGATCTCTTGGGTATAGAAGGTTGCCGCGGTGGAAATAGGGTTTCGTGCTGCTCTTGGATGTTTTCGGGGTATATGGATATATATAGGAGGAAGAAGTAGGTCGGTGGAGCAACGAGGGGCCCACGAGGGTGGAGGGCGCGCCCAGGGGGTGGGTGCGCCCCCTGCCTCGTGGCCTCCTCGATTGTTTCTTGACGTCCACTCCAAGTCCCCTCGATCATGTTTGTTCCAAAAATAATGCTCCCGAAGTTTTCATTCCATTTGATATTCCTTTTCTATGAGACACTAAATAGGCAACAAAACAATAATTTGGGTTGGGCCTCCGGTTAATAGGTTAGTCCCAAAAATAATATAAAAGTGTAAAATAAAGCCCATTAACATCCAAAACAGATAATATAATAGCATGGAACAATAAAAAATTATAGATACGTTGGAGATGTATCACCTGCCATGCTAGCCGAGGTGATGACGTCGCACCGATTAATGAGTTCCTCCACCACGTCATCTTTCAGATCGGGGCAAGAATAATGGGGTCGTTTCCGGCTTGTTCCCTCCATGGAGAACATGATCGAACAATGGCAGAAGGAAGGGTGACGGCAAATGGAGGAAGGAAGAGCGTGCGACAGCAGTTCCAAATCAAGAGGGGAATGCGAAGAGGTGGTGGACAGTTGCCACGGTACAAGCACTGTTCAAGATATCTTCCGATATTCCGATAAATTGTCCGATTTATCGCTTACCTGTGTCTGACCGATAAGATAAATTGGCTGATAAATCAGCCGATATGGCAATAAATCGGCCGATATGCCGATAAACTGGCCGATTTACCCCTTATCATGGGTTGACCGATAAGTTCCTGATAAGCGATGTCCCCAACATTGGGTCCAAGAAGAGGCTAGTGGGGAGCGAACGGTTGCCACAAAGGTCACACACTAATGACATGGCCGAGTGAACCGCATGCCGTACATTGCACACACCTTGATCTGGCTGACCATTTGTTTTGTGTTGCCTAATCACAAACAATTCATCCGAGTGAACCGTATGTTGTACATTGCACACACCTTCATCTGGCTGACCATTTCTGTTCTCTTGTCTCAACACAAACAGTTCATCCGAGTGAACCGCATGTCGTACATCGCACACACCTTGATCTGGCTGACCGTTTCTTTTGTGTTGCCTAATCACAAATAGTTCATCCGAGTGAACCATATATTGTATATCGCACACACCTCCATCTAGCTGACCATTTCTTTTGTTCCTCCTCATCGCAAACAGTTAATTGAACCGAACCGTATCTGAACCGTGTTTGATGCATTCGTCATCGCAAACGTTTTGCACCTTTTTTGACGGGTTTTTTACACCATCGTTTGCGATTATTACATCGCACACAGTTTCGTCGAAGGGTCTCTGATCGTAGTGTCGCATTAGCAGCATCCTGCAGTAGTGTAGGGTTTAAGCTCCTGTCACTCTCACAACCCATCATATTATAACTACTCCACAATGCATCCCCTTTGGCCCAAATATGGTGAAGTGCCATGTAGTCGATGTTCACATGACACCACTAAGGGAATCACAACATGCATATGATATGTCTCCAACGTATCTATAGTTTTTGATTGTTCCATGCTGTTATATTACCATTCTTGGATGTTTTACAATCATTTCATATCATTTTTTGGTCCTAACCTATTAATATGGTGCCAAGTGCCAGTTGTTGTTTTTTGCTTCTTTTTTACATCACAGAAAATCAATACCAAATGGAGTCCAAAGGCAGTGCAGCTTTTTATGGATTTTTGGACTAGAAGACACCCAATGGGCCGGAGAAGCACCTGGGGGGCGAGGGGCGCACAACCCACCAGGGCGCGCCTGGGCCCCTAGGCGTGCCCAGGTGGGTTGTGCCCACCACAGTGGCCTCCCGCACCACCTCTTTGCTCTATAAATACCCCAATATTCTAGAAACCCTAGGGGAGTCGACGAAAATCAATTCTAGCCGCCGCAAGTTCTAGAATCACCAGATCCAATCTAGACACCATCACGGAGGGGTTCATCATCCTCATTGGTGCCTCTCCGATGATGCATGAGTAGTATTTTGTAGAACTTCAGGTCCGTAGTTAGTAGCTAGATGGCTTTCTCTCTCTCTCTCTCTTTTGATTCTCAATATAATGGTCTCTTGGAGATCCATATGATGTAACTCTTTCTACAGTGTGTTTGTTGGGATCCGATGAACTTTGAGTTTATGATTGATACTTCTCCAACGTATCTATAATTTCTTATTGTTCCATGCTATTATATTATCTGTTTTGGATGTTTAATGGGCTTTATTATACACTTTTATATTATTTTTGGGACTAACCTACTAACCCAAGGCCCGGTGCAAATTGCTGTGTTTTCCCTATTTCAGTGTTTCGCAGAAAAGTAATATTAAACGGAATGAAACCTTTGGGAGAGTTATTTTTGGAACAAACGTGATTCAGGGGACTTGGAGTGGATGTCAAGAAAGAAGCAAGGCAGCCACAAGGCAGGGAGCCGCGCCTGCCCACTGGGCGCGCCCCCACCCTCATGGGCCCCTCACGGCTCCACCGACCTACTTCTTCCTCCTATATATATCCAGATACCCCGAAAACATCCATGAGCACCACGAAATCCTATTTCCACCGCCGCAACCTTTTATACCCAAGAGATCCCATCTTGGGGCCTTTTCTGGAGCTTCTCCGAAGGGGGAATCGATCACGGAGGGCTTCTACATCAACACCATAGCCTCTCCGATGATGTGTGAGTAGTTTACCACAGACCTTCGGGTCCGTAGTTATTAGCTAGATGGCTTCTTCTCTCTCTTTGGATCTCAATACAAAGTTCTCCACGATCTTCTTGGAGATCTATTCGATGTAATTCTTTTTGCGGTGTGTTTGTCGAGATCCAATGAATTCTGGGTTTATGATCAAGTTTATCTATGAACAATATTTGATTCTTCTCTGAAATCTTTTATGTATGATTGGTTATCTTTGCAAGTCTCTTCGAATTATCAGTTTGGTTTGGCCTACTAGATTGATCTTTCTTGCAATGGGAGAAGTGCTTAGCTTTGGGTTCAATCTTGCGGTGTCCTTTCCCAGTGACAGTAGGGGCAGCAAGGCACGTATTGGATTGTTTCCATCGAGGATAAAAATATGAGGTTTATAGCATATTGATTGAGTTTATCCCTCTACATCATGTGATCTTGCCTAATGCATTACTCTGTTCTTATGAACTTAATACTCTAGATGCGTGCTGGATAGCGGTCGATGTGTGGAGTAATAGTAGTAGATGCAGAATCGTTTCGGTCTACTTGTCGCGGACGTGATGCCTATATACATGATCATGCCTAGATATTCTCATAACTATGCACTTCTCTATCAATTGCCCGACAGTAATTTGTTCACCCACCGTAATATTTATGCTATCTTGAGAGAAGCCTCTAGTGAAACCTATGGCCCCCGGGTCTATCTTTTATCATATAAAGTTTCCAATCTACTTTACTTTGCAATTTTTACTTTCAATCTATATTATAAAAATACCAAAAATATTTATCTTATTATCTCTATCAGATCTCACTCTCGTAAGTGACCGTGAAGGGAGTGACAACCCCTTTATCGCATTGGTTGCGAGGTTCTTATTTGTTTATGCAGGTGCGAGGTTACTTGCGTTTAGTCTCCTACTGGATTGATACCTTGGTTCTCAAAAATTGAGGGAAATACTTACGCTACTTTGCTGCATCACCCTTTCCTCTTCAAGGGAAAACCAACGCAGTGCTCAAGAGGTAGCAAGAAGGATTTCTGGCGCCGTTGCCGGGGAGATCTATTCACAAGTCGAGACATACCAAGTACCCATCACAAACTCTTATCCCTCGCATTACATTATTTGCCATTTGCCTCTTGTTTTCCTCTCTCCCTCTTCACCCTTCCCGTTTCATTCGCCCTCTTTTCCGCTCGCCTCTTTTTCGTTCGCCTCTTTTTGCTTGCCTTTTGCTTGCTTGTGTGTTGGATTGTTTGTCACGATAGCTCAAGATAATACTAAATTGTGTGATTTTTCCAATACCAACAATAATGATTTTATTAGCACTCCGATTTCTCCCCGTACCGATGTTGAATCTTGTAAAATTAATACTGCTTTGTTGAATCTTGTCATGAAAGATCCGTTTTCTGGCCTTCCTAGTGAAGATGTCGCTACCCATCTAAACAACTTTGTTGATTTGTGTGATATGCAAAAGAAGAAAGATGTGGATAATGATATTGTTAAACTAAAGCTATTTCCGTTTTCGCTTAGAGATCATGCTAAAACTTGGTTTTCGTCTTTGCCTAAAAATAGTATTGATTCTTGGAACAAGTGCAAAGATGCTTTTATCTCTAAGTATTTTCCTCCCGCTAAGATAATCTCTCTTAGAAACGATATTATGAACTTTAAGCAACTAGATCATGAGCATGTTGCACAATCTTGGGAGAGGATGAAATTAATGATTCGTAATTGCCCTACACATGGTTTGAATTTATGGATGATCATACAAATTTTTATGCTAGATTGAATTTTGTTCTAGAAATCTTTTAGATTCGGCTGCGTGAGGCACTTTTATGGAAATCACTTTAGGAGAAGCTAACAAACTCCTAGATAACATTATGGTTAATTATTCCCAATGGCACACCGAAAGATCTACTAGTAAAAAGGTTCATGCTATAGAAGACATTAATGTTTTGAGTGGAAAGATGGATCAACTTATGAAATTGTTTGCTAATAAGAGTGTTTCTTCTGATCCTAATGATATGCCTTTGTCGGATTGAGAACAATAATGAATCTATGGATGTGAATTTTGTTGGTAGGAACAATTTTGGTAATAACGCGTATAGAGGAAATTTTAATCCTAGGCCGTTTCCTAGTAATTCCTCTAATAATTATGGTAATTGCTACAACAATTCTTATGGAAATTATAATAAGTTGCCCTCTGATTTTGAATCTAGTATTAAATAATTTATTAGTTCGCAAAAGAGTTTCAATGCTTTGATTGAAGAAAAATTGTCTAAGATTGATGAGTTGGCTAGGAACGTGGATAGATCTCTTGATGTTGATTCTCTGAAACATAGATCTATTCCACCTAAGCATGATATCAATGAGTCTCTCAAAGCCATGCGAATTTCCGTTGATGAGTGCAAAGAAAGAACCGCTAGGATGCGTGCTAAAAAAGATTGCTTTATAAAAGTGTGTTCTTCTAGTTTTGATGATAATAAGGATGAAGATATAAAAGCGATTGATGTGTGTACTATTAAATCTTTGTCTTGCAATATGAATCTTGATAATGATGGGACTGGAGATGAGTCAACTTTAGTTAGAAGGCATCCCAATGATTCAGAGTTTTTAGATCTTGATGCAAAAATTGGTAAAAGTGGGATTGGAGAGGTCAAAACTTTACATAGCAATGAACCCACTATTTTGGATTTCAAGGAATTTAATTATGATAATTGCTCTTTGATAGATTGTATTTCCTTGTTGCAATCCGTGCTAAATTCTCCGCATGCTTATAGTCAAAATAAAGCTTTTATCAAACATATCGTTGATGCTTTAATGCAATCTTATGAAGAAAAGCTTGAATTAGAAGTTTCTATCCCTAGAAAACTTCATGATGAGTGGGAACCTAATATTAAAATTAAAATTAAAGATCATGAACGCTATGCTTTATGTGATTTGGGTGCTAGCGTTTCCATGATTCCAAAAACTTTGTGTGATGTGTTAGGTTTCCGTGAATTTGATGATTGTTTTCTAAATTTGCATCTGGCAGATTCCACTATAAAGAAACCTATGGGAAGGATTAATGATGTTCTTATTGTTGCAAATAGGAATTATGTGCCCGTAGATTTCATTGTTCTTGATATTGATTGCAAGCCTACATGTCCCATTATTCTTGGTAGACCTTTCCTTAGAAAGATTGGTGCAATTATTGATATGAAAGAAGGGAATATTAGATTCCAATTTCCGTTAAGGAAAGGCATGGAACACTTTCCTAGAAAGAAAATTAAATTACCTTATGAATCTGTTATGAGAGCCACTTATGGAGTGCACACCAAAGATGATAATACCTAGATCTATTCTTGCTTTTATGCCTAGCTAGGGGCGTTAAACGATAGTGCTTGTTGGGAGGCAACCCAATTTTATTTTTGTTTCTTGCTTTTTGGTTCTGTTTAGTAATAAGTAATTCATCTAGCCTCTATTTAGATGTGGTTTTATGCTTTTAATTAGTGTTTGTGCCAAGTAGAACCTTTGGGAAAACTTGGGGGAAGTTTTTACGATCTTGCTGTAAAAAAACAGAAACTTTAGCGCTCACGAGATTTTCTGCCATTTTTTACTGGAGAGTGTGATTAGGTTTTTTTTTGCAAATGATTAATTGAAAAATTCCTCACGCCCACCAATTTATTTCAGATTTGAGGTTACATAAGTATGCAAAACCTACAGATTACTACAGACTGTTTTGTTTTTGACAGATTCTGTTTTTCGTGTGTTGTTTGCTTATTTTGATGAATCTATGGATAGTATCGGAGGGTATGAACCATAGAAAAGTTGGAATACAGTAGTTTTAACACCAATATAAATAAAGAATGAGTTCATTACAGTACCTTAAGTGGTGGTTTGTTTTCTTATACTAACAGAGCTCATGAGATTTTCTGTTGAGTTTTGTGTTGTGAAGTTTTCAAGTTTTGGGTAAAGATTTGATGGATTTTGGAATAAGGAGTGGCAAGAGCCTGAGCTTCGGGATGCCCAAGGCACCCCAAGGTAAAATTTAAGGACGACCAAAAGCCTAAGCTTGGGGATGCCCCGGAAGGCATCCCCTCTTTTGTCTTCTTCCATTGGTAACTTCAATTGAGGCTATATTTTTATTCACCACATGATATGTGTTTTGCTTGGAGCGTCTTGTATGATTTGAGTCTTTGCTTTTTAGTGTACCACAATCATCCTTGCTGTACACACCTTTTGGGAGAGACACACATGAATTGGAATTTATTAGAATACTCTATGTGCTTCACTTATATCTTTTGAGCTAGATAATTTTGCTCTAGTGCTTCACTTATATCTTTTAGAGCACGGTGGTGGTTTTATTTTAAAGAAATTATTGACCTCTCATGCTTCCCTTATATTATTTTGAGAGTCCTTTAGAACAACATGGTAATTTGCTTTGGTTATAAAAGTAGTCCTAATATGATAGGCATCCAGGATGGGTATAATAAAAACTATCATAAAAAGTGCATTGAATACTATGAGAAGTTTGATACTTGATAATTGTTTTGAGATATAAAGATGGTGAGATTAGAGCATGCTAGTTGAGTAGTTGTGAATTTGAGAAATACTTATGTTGAATATTGCAAGTCCTGTAGCATGCACGTATGGTAACCGTTGTGTAACAAATTTGAAACATGAGGTGTTATTTGATTGCCTTCCTTATGAGTGGCGGTCGGGGACGGGCGATGGTCTTTTCCTACCAATCTATCCCCCTAGGAGCATGCGCGTAATGCTTGGTTTTTTGGTGACTTGTAGATTTTTGCAATAAGTATGTGAGTTCTTTATGACTAATGTTGAGTTCATGGATTATACGCACTCTCACCTTTCCATCATTGCTAGCATCTTTGGTACCATGCATTGCCCTTTCTCACCTTGAGAGTTGGTGCAAACTTCGCCGGTGCATCCAAACCCCGTGATATGATACGCTCTATCACACATAAACCTCCTTATATCTTCCTCAAAACAGCCACCATACCTACCTATTATGGCATTTCCATAGCTATTCCGAGATATATTGCCATGCAACTTTCCACCGTTTCATTTATGACACGCTTCATCATTTTCATATTGCCTTGCATGATCATGTAGTTGACATCGTATTTGTGGCAATGCCACCATGCATAATTTTTCATACATGTCACTCTTGATTCATTTGCCCTTCCCGATACACCGCCGGAGGCATTCATATAGAGTCATATTTTGGTCTAGTATCGAGTTGTAATCATTGAGTTGTAAATAAATAGAAGTGTGATGATCATCATTAATAGAGCATTGTACCCAATAAAAAAGAAGAAGAAATGCCAAATAAAAAAAGAAAGGACCAAAAAAGAAAAAAAGAAATAAAAAGGGACCATGCTACTATCCTCTTTTTCCACACTTGTTTTGTCACTTTCATATACTAGTGGGAATTTTTCATTATAGAACTTGGCTTGTATATTCCAACAATGGGCTTCCTCAAATGCCCTAGGTCTTCGTGAGCAAGAAAGTTGGATGCACACCCACTTAGTTTCTTTTGTTGAGCTTTCATACATTTATAGATCTAATGCATCTGTTGCATGGCAATCCCTACTCCTTGCATTGGCATCAATTGATGGGCATCTCCCTAACCTATTGATTAGCCGCGTCGATGTGAGACTTTCTCCTTTTTTGTCTTCTCCACATAATCCCTATCATCATATTCTATTCCACCCATAGTGCTATATCCATGGCTCACGCTCATGTATTGCATGAAGATTGAAAAAAGTTTGAGATTACTAAACTATGAAACAATTGCTTGGCTTGTCATCGGTGTTGTGCATGATGAGAGAATTCTTGTGTGACGAAAATGGAGCATGACCAAACTATATGATTTTGTAGGGATGAACTTTCTTTTGCCATGTTATTTTGAGAAGACATGATTGCTTAGTTAGTATGCTTGAAGTATTATTATTTCTATGTCAATATTAAAATTTTGTCTTGAATCTTTCGGATCTGAACAGTCATGCCACAATAAAGAAAATTACATCGAGAATTATGCTAGGTAGAATTCCACATCAAAAATTTTGTTTTTATCATTTACCTACTCGAGGACGAGTAGGAATTAAGCTTGGGGATGCTTGATACGTCTCCAACGTATCTATATTTTTGTTTGTTCCATGCTATTATATTATCTGTTTTGGATGTTTAATGGGCTTTATTATACACTTTTATATTATTTTTGGGACTAACCTACTAACCCAAGGCCCAATGCAAATTGTTGTTTTGTTGCCCATTTTAGTGTTTCGCCGAAAAGGAATATCAAACGGAATCCAAACGGAATGAAACCTTCGGGAGAGTTATTTTTGGAACAAACGTGATTCAGGGGACTTGGAGTGGACGTCAAGAAAGAAGCAAGGCGGCCACGAGGCAGGGAGTCGCGCCTGCCCCCTGGGCGCGCCCCCACCCTCGTGGGCCCCTCACAGCTCCACCGACCTACTTCTTCCTCCTATATATATCCAGATATCCCGAAAACATGCAGGAGCACCACTAAATCCTATTTCCACTGCCGCAACCTTCTGTACACAAGAGATGCCATCTTGGGGCCTTTTCCGGAGCTTCGTCGAAGGGGGAATCGATCACGGAGGGCTTGTACATCAACACCATAGCCTCTCCGATGATGTGTGAGTAGTTTACCACAGACCTTCGGGTCCATAGTTATTAGCTAGATGGCTTCTTCTCTCTCTTTGGATCTCAATACAAAGTTCTCCTCGATCTTCTTGGAGATCTATTCGATGTAATTCTTTTTGCGGTGTGTTTGTCGAGATCCGATGAATTGTGGGTTTATGATCATGTTTATATATGAACAACATTTGATTCTTCTCTGAAATCTTCTATGTATGATTGGTTATCTTTGCAAGTCACTTCGAATTATCAGTTTGATTTGGCCTACTAGATTGATCTTTCTTGCAATGGGAGAAGTGCTTAGCTTTGGGTTCAATCTTGCGGTGTCCTTTCCCAGTGATAGTAGGGGCAGCAAGGCACATATTGTATTGTTGCCATCGAGGATAAAAATATGGGGTTTATATCATATTGCTTGAGTTTATCCCTCTACATCATGTCATCTTGCCTAATGTGTTACTCTGTTTTTATGAACTTAATACTCTAGATGCATGCTGGATAGCGATCGATGTGTGGAGTAATAATAATAGATGCAGAATCATTTCAGTCTACTTGTCGCGGATGTGATGCCTATATACATGATCATGCCTAGATATTCTCATAACTATGCACTTCTCTATCAGTTGCTTGACAGTAATTTGTTCACCCACCGTAATACTTATGTTATCTTGAGAGGAGCCTCTAGTGAAACCTATGGCCCCCGGGTCTATCTTTTATCATCTAAAGTTTGCAATCTATTTTACTTTGAATTTTTACTTTCAATCTCTATCATAAAAATACCAAAAATATTTATCTTATTATCTCTATCAGATCTCACTCTCGTAAGTGACCGTGAAGGGATTGACAATCCCTTTATCGTGTTGGTTGCGAGGTTCTTATTTGTTTGTGCAGGTGCAAGGTGACTTGTGTGTAGTGTCCTACTAGATTGATACCTTGGTTGTCAAAAACTAAGGGGAATACTTACGCTACTTTGTTGCATCATCCCTTCCTCTTCAAGGGAAAACCAACGCAGTGCTCAAGAGGTAGCAATGATCAGATCCATGTTTTTATCCATGAAAGTTATTTGAGTCTTTTGATCTTTTATATGCTTGATTACTTATAGCCTCGTATTTCTTCTTTTATATTTGGGTTTTGTTTGACCAACTTGATATATTTATCTTGCAATGGGAAGATGTGCTTTGTGATGGGTTCGATCCTACGGTGCTTGATCCGAGTGACAGAAGGGGAACCGGCACGTATGTATCATTGCTGTTAAGGATAACTGGATGGGGTCTATTTCTACATAAATAGATCTTGTCTACATCATGTCATCGTTCTTATTGAATTACTCCATTTCTCCATGAACTTAATACACTAGATACATGCTGGATAGTGGTCGATGTGTGGAGTAATAGTAGTAGATGCAGACAGGAGTCGGTTTACTAATCTTGGACGTTATACCTATATAATGATCATTGCCTGGATATCGTCATGATTATTTGAATTTATATCAATTCCCCAACAGTAATTTGTTCACCCACCGTTTGCTATTTTTCTCGAGAGAAGCCACTAGTGAAACCTACAGCCCCCGATCTCTTCTTTATCATATTTGCCTTCGCGATCTATTTTTATTTGCTTTTATTTTTAGATCTATTAATCCAAAAACCCAAAAATAACTTGCTGCAATTTTTATTTATTTATTTTATCTCGCGTTCCCGTGAGATCTATTTATCCAATTTATTACAATTTTACCTATCTTTCTATCCGTGAGGGATTAACAACCCCTCTCTTACGTCGGGTTGCAAGTATTTGTTCTTTGTCTGCAGGAGTTGTTTACGTGGTGTTGTGTGGTTCTCCTACTGGTTCGATAACCTTGGTCTCATGACTGAGGGAAATACCTACAATTGCTGTGCGGCATCATCCCTTCCTCTTTGGGGAAATACCCACGTAGTTCAAGCAAACATGAAAATGAATTTCTGGCGCCGTTGCCGGGAGACATCATCAACATCTATCAGGTTCCTATTCACAAATCTCATCTACTTGCAATTTGCACTATTTGTCATTTGCCTCTCGTTTTCCTCTTCCCCACTTCACAAAAATTTGCCGTTTTATTCGCCCTCTTTTCATTCGTCGTTTTCTCGTCGGATCTGTTTTTTTAGTACGATCTTGTTGCGTAGTCACAATGATTCAAGAGAACATCAAGTTGCGTGATTTATCCAATACCAACAACAATGATTTTATTAGCACTCCGATTGCTCCTCCCGCCACTAGTGCGGAGTCTTGTGATATTAATACCGCTTTGCTGAATCTTGTTATGAAAGATCAATTTTCCAGTACTCCTAATGAGGATGCCGCATCCCATCTTAACACATTCGTTGAATTATGCAATATGCAAAAGAAAAAAGATGCGGACAATGATGTTGTGAAGTTGAAATTATTCCCATTTTCTTTGTGAGCTCGTGCAAAAATTTGATTTTCTTTGTTGCCTCGCAATAGTATCGATTCTTGGGATAAGTGCAAAGAAACTTTTATTACTAAATATTTTCCAGCCGTGAAAATTATTTCCCTTAGAACCCAGATCATGAATTTCAAGCAACTTGAACATGAGCATGTTGCACAATCTTGAGAAAGGATGAAATTGATGCTAAGAAATTGCCCAACTCATGGGTTAAAACTTCGGATGATCATACAAAAATTTTATGCGGGGTTGAATTTTGTTTCTCATAATCTTTTGGTTTCCGCTGCGGGTGGTACTTTTATGAAAACTTGCAAAGTGGCCCGCTCGATGCGCAGGCTAGAACTTTAGCAAGTTTAACAATATGATTTTTTATTTCTTCTAAAAATACATTTGGGTCCAAATGTGTTGGCATTTACAAATACAAGTTTTTTTACCAAATGCAAGAGTATGTAACAAAGTTTGGTCAAAATAAATAAATATTTGACATCTTTGTCGATTGACCGTGAAGTGGTGATTTTGAGCATAAGTGGAATTCCTTCTTCATATTTTGGAAATATCAAAATGGCACTTTCACGTCGAATCATTCACGAGTGACATGTGCCCGGGTGATCATGTTTTTAGTGCGGGTACGGCTCATCACGACATGCGAGCATATGTTTCCAAACACGCACGTCGAACCATAGTAACTTTGTACATGTTGAAAATATAATTCATTTTTGGGAGCACCACTGGCACCGGAATTTTTATAGATTGTGTACTGTATGTTTGCATGGAAATTTATATCTAAATGCACGTATATGCACTATAATTTTGTGTAAATCATAGCTAGTTGGTAGATTTTTTTGTATTAAAAGAACTGAACCTTTTGTATTCTGAAAAATTGAACCATAGCCCAACATGCTCAAGCAGATGCACATAGTGCCCACACATCTTCTCTCACTAAGCTTCGGAAATAAAGGAATTTTCTCTCTGACTCACACCTTCACACGCTGACAGTGTTCTCGCCCGATGCCCCGATGCCCCTTCTCATGTCCTTCTCCTCTCCGCTCACTCCAGATTTGCTTCCACCAGATGAGGTCCGGCTTGTATCGTTGGTAAATCTTAAGCTCCCATCAGTTCTGACCCTTGATTATTTTTCCCTTAGCAGCAGAGCCTGCTGATCCTCAGCTGTTGGCACCCCCGCAACTTGAATCACTGGTGCGGCCATAGGGTAACCGGCGGCTGGTTTGGCTCCTCGTACGCCTCCTATATTTCCTGGGTCGGTAAATGGTGACAGATGTGTAGCAGGGCCCGAGGAACCGCTGCGCAAGGAGGGAGGCGAGATCGTCGATATGTACATTGTCGTTGTTGTCGGCGTACGTTCAGGTATGTGGGCGTGGAGCTCGTCTCCCACAGCCAGCATGGATCCAGCTTGAGTATGAGGATCCTGGCGACGTTGTCGTCCCCATGCGCGTGAGCCAGGCGCCTCATTGTTGTTCCCACTCGAGGCGGCTCGAGTCGTGGTTATCCTGGACAACAACAACATTCTTCGACCTACAGGTCCCTTTTTTTTTCCTTTTCATGTCTCTTTCATATTATTCTTTTTGCTTAACCTTTTCTTGTGCGTGTACGATTGTAGCAAACTACCAATATAATTAATTAAGGTTATGTTTGTTAGTGAAAAATGATAATTTTCTTATTTCCCCTCCACTTTTTTCCCAGCTTGCGACCGGCATCGGTAAGTGTTAGGCCCCCTACCCGCTTTCATATTAGTAATCGGTGTATTTGTGAGTAGCTGCAGTTTAATATTTTCCTAAGACAAATTAATTTTTAATAACTGAGTAGTAAAATAGGTCTGGTCGCATCGTGCATATTTAGAATATAATGATACTGATTGACAGATGCCCTGACTATTGTATTGTCTATATATTAGGCCACGAATATCAGAAAATACAGAGTGTCAATGTTTGGTAGGATCAACTATTTTCATCAAATGTTGGTACACGGTTCGAGCACTTCTGCAGATTAGTAGACCATATCTGTCATGCCATATCATATTCACATCTTTTATTGTTGTAATCCTCTCTTAAATCTTCTCTTGCATCTTTGTTGTCTTGAAATGTCCTAAATGATCTAAAACCACGACACTTATTTTTGGAACGGGGGAGTATTTATATCATATCTTAGAATGTAATGACGCTCCATAATACTGGAAAATATTTGGTAATGTAGATGAAAGTATTTCAATATAACACCTTCTAGTAGTTTGTTTGTAAGCACCTTTGACGTTTGTTGTGTATTTGCTCCACCACATCTGTTTTAGACCTCTTGTGATGTGTCTTTGAAAAAAATACAGCTGTTGGTCTGTCTATTTTCTTCCTGCAAGATATATAAATAAACAATTATTTATGCTGCAAATGTTTGTTCGTTCACTAAATCTTGGAAGCAGATAACATACATGCACCAGTATGCTTGATTTGCTAGTAAATTAATTGGCTTAAGAGGTGCATAAACTTGCAAGCAGAGAACGTACATGCACAGGTATGCTAGATTTGCTAGTAAATTAATTGGCTTCAGAGGTGCATCTGAGGCATATTAGTACCTGACTGCTAGTGCATACGTCCCCAAGTGATGAAGAATATAAAATTGATTTTCAGGTGATAGTGCCTCACTATTAGTATCTTCAATGGTTGAATCATCATTTGTATCAGTGATACATCATTTTCTTCCTCTTTGAACTGTAAGAACAATTCCAAAATTTAGAACACCAAATAGAACATTTGGGTTTATCTTGAAATCTATATGGTACAAAAATATACACCTTTTTATCTCACTATTGAATTTATTTTCTTTCACAACTCTTATGAATTTCTTGTCGCTATGACTTTTGACATGTGTGTAGTTTTCTTCGTAATCTTTATTGAATCATCGTCTATTGTGATTACATCTATACCTATAGTTTGAATGGTGGGTACTTCCTTTTCAAATTGATTTCAACAAAATACCTGATCATTGAGTTGTTTGTTCTTTGCTACAACATTTTTGTTATTTCGCAAAGCATTTCCTTTAAAATCTTGTTTGCGTCATTGTTTCTCTATCTTTTTGTGTTCTCTAACATAATTTTTGCCCCACCTGCATGTTTTGTAATATCATTAAGAAGTATGGTGTAAACACTTATTAATGCGTACACGGGGAGATCTTGTTTTGAACATCTTATGTCATCATCATGGAGTTTGATTTCTTTAATAACGATTTGCTATTTTTAGGAGCAATCTTTATCACATCATTTTTGTAAGTACACATGTGTTTTATAATATCACTGAACAATAGGTTGTAAATAATTATTTTTCGAGAAAACGCAAATGGTCTTTGCGTTTCATTGCATTGGAAAGAGAAGGAATTTACATCCTCCTAGGAGGCAGGTTTACACAGCCGACAGGGGCTCAGTGGACATCCCAGGATGATGGCAAAACGACCCTGGGCCCTTGATTATTAATGCATATACAGGGAGATAATGTTTTTTGATGTATTAGCTCATCACCGTGAAGTTCAATTTCTTTTAGCGTAGGCATATTGCTATTTCTAGAAGCAATCTTTCTCACATATTTTTTAGATATTTTGCTTGACCTCTCTTTCTTTGTCCTCTGTAGAAATTTTTTGTTAGATGGTGTCGAGCTTTGCTTTTCAAACTTACTTTCTTCTCACTTTCTCTTGCATTCTTGGAGGGGCTCTTACCCTGTTAAAAGGAAATCATGTTGGTAATATTAAAAAAAACTATTGCATACTTATGATACTAAAATCATTACTTAGTTACAACATACTCTAATTATAATTTCATAAACCATTTGAAAATACTGAAATGTGCATGAACATACCTCTTCAACTATTTCATTTAAATATTTCATCTCTAGCTTGTCATCAACTTCTAAAGTGAAGCTCACTTTGAAATTCTCCATGTATTATTGCAGTTTACTTGAACTTAAGTTTAGTCAGAATATGAGTGTTTACCATAAATGTTTTGAATTGAATCCATTGTTTTCTAGTATGGTAGATGCACATGTGTTGCCTAAAAGTATCTTCACAACCTAGTTAAACATCACAAAAGTTGATGTTGACCTGAAAAAGTGAAGTAAGGATCATCTATGTAGTTTAAAATTGATGTAGTAATATAAATTACCTTAACTTACTGATGTTTGACATCTACACAGAATCATATTATAAATCGAATTCAAAGAATACTTGTTCTCTGATAGGGATTTTGTACATACCTGAGCATTGTTTATCAATATTTACTCTACAAGGTATCACTGTTAGTAAATTCAAAGTAGTAGCCCAAAAAATTAGATACTCTTCATCAACTTCCTTAACTTCTGTATCAAAAAGGAACTGATTTCGATATTTTCTTCAATGGTTAAATTTTTTTAGACTGCCGAACTTTGAAGGTCTTAACTCCCCAGAAAAGCTCAAACGACCTTCACCAAAAGGGCACCTGTACCCGAAACCAACACATTTGGGTATGTAGAGAGTACCCAAGGGCGCATTACATATATGAAATGCTCTTTTGTTTTTGCTTTAAACTTGTTGACCAGTCTGTTCCCAATACAAGCATGGACCGTATTGCCCTACATGGAGAGAAAATGTTAGATAACTTTGAAACATGGAAACTAATGAAATTATATATAGTAATAATAACTGTACCTTCTTATATAATAAAATCATATTAGTGCTATTGAGTTCATTAGTCAGTAATTTAATTGCGTCCCAATGTATTAGAACGTTGACCTTGATCGTCCATGTCTCTTTTTTATACTCAGTTCATTCAACGATCTAGCTGGCATATTGTTTGAGTTCCTAAAATATATAAACAAAATGTTCATTTCCAAATTAAGTAAAATAACAAAAGAAAATCTAGTCTATGTACGCAAGGGAGCAGTTATGTTCATGTTAACTAATCTAAATTGTTGGTTAGATTTTTTTGAACTCCAGCATGCACATGTAATATTTACTAAGGCCCTGTTTGCTTCGACTGTGGATTTCTAAAAGCGGCTATGAAAAATCTGCTGTGGAAAATCTGATGTGAAAAAGATGTAGGTCATTTGGCAAACCAGCTGATACAGTTTTTTCAGATTTTGGCCCGCAGCGGAATCGGATTTTGGAGAGCATGTCCTCGGCTGCTTTCGCTTTTGGTTCAGATTTTGGCAGCGGATTTCTGGAATCGGATTCTGGTTGGTTCGCGCTTGGTTCAGACTCTGCTACGCGGTAGCGGAATCCGTTGATAAAAGCTGAACCGAACATGGCCTAAAGCAAATACACTTGAGCCGACATCCATTGTTTAAGCTTTAGATGTGCAAACATCCACTATTAGGGAAAACCTTATACACGTAGCGCTGGTCAAAACACGGCGCTATTGCTACTTATTATTAGCGCTTGTTACAAAAGCACGCTGCAACCATTGATGTAGCAGTAGCGCGTCTGCATGGAAAAACACTATTACTATAATTCCCTCGCTGCTGCCGGTAGTCTAGGAATAGTAGTAGCGGTTCTTCCAGAAACATGCCACTGCTAAAAGCTTTGTAGCAGCGCTTTATGCTGTAGAGTGCTACTGCTATGAAAAAGAAAATAAATAGAAAAATAAGTAGAAAAGTAAATAATAGAAAAAGGAGAAATGAAAAAAAGAAAATGTAAAGAAAACAAAAGAAAAATAAAAATAAAACAGAAAGGAATAGATGTAGCGCGTTCCGCTGGAAAACGCTATAGCTAACTTAGCTATAACGCGTTTCGGCAAAAAACGCTACTGCTAGTTTGACTTAACCCCCGGCCGCGCGGGCTCAAAATTTTGCTAAGTCCTTCCCCCTCCACTCCCCCTCTCTCCCAACTGCTCCATCACCGTCGTCGTCCTGCCGCCTTCGACCACACCGCCGCCACTCGAGGCCGCCTTCGACCACACCGCCGCCGCCCGAGGCCGCCCTCGACCTCACAGCCGCCACCCGAGGCCGTCGTCGACCTCACCGTCGCCTCCCTCGACCTCACCGCTGCCGCCCGAGCCCGCCCAGGACCTCCGCCGCCCGAGCCAGAGCTTGCCCTCGCCGTCAACCGTAAGGCTCTGCCTCTCCTCTCCCCTACCCTTCTCTCTCTCTCTCTCTCTCTGCTAGGGCAATTCATATATATGTTGATGCTGTGCTGATGTTCATATGAAACCTAGATTTGTTTAGGGCAGTAGGAATTTTTTAGCATTTAGGAAAAATGATTAGCAATTTTTTTAGGAAATTAGCTAGGGCAATTTTTTATGAAAATGCCTAAACAGTAATTCCATTTAGCTCTAAATTAATAGAGGGTATGTAAATAATAGTAGCATTTAGATTTAAACTAATAGAGGCTATAAACAAAAAACACTTAGCTATAAAAAATATTTGGACTATGGACCTGAATCTGTTCCAAATTTCATTCAAATGAAATTTGAATTATTTGGACTATGGACCTGAATATTTTTGAAGAAATTGGGTGCAGGTACTAAGGTCTTGCTGTGGAAATTTTGATGAGGTCAGAAGGGTTAGAGAAAATGGAGTTCCTAGACTTTTAGCTTTAGACAAAAAACTAAAGTATTTAGCTATAAATAAAAAACAGTAGCTATGGCATTTAGCTATAAACAAAAAAGAGAATTGTTTTTCTTTTCAAAAACTTGGTTAAACTAATTGTTGCTATGTAAACAAAAACCAAGATTGTTGTTATATGATATATGTCATTGATGTTCATTTGCATATTCCATTATTGTTGATTATATTTTTTCATTGAAGTGGCCATGTTATATGCAAATTCCTCAATAGTGTTTGCTCATGTTATATTTTTTCATTGAAGTGGTTCGATTGTGCCCAAGTGGCTTTGTTGTTTCTAGGGAGTGAAGCCGAGTGGCCTATGTTTTGCTGGAATGTTGATTCATTCCTGTTCCGGCAAATTTCAGGTTCTCGATTTGTCCACTTTTTTAGCAAAAGTCATGCCGAAATTTTCCGTCAATTTCGGCATGACTTGTGCTACCAACTAGGACATATCAAGTGCCCGGGATGTAACACCCACAATGCGGCTATATCTCCCACGTGTCGGGGCACGACTTAGAGGCATAACCGCATGGTAGGTTTGTCGCAAGAGGGGTAATATTCACACATCCCATGTACTGAATAAGAAAGGGATAAAGAGTTGGCTTACAATCGCCACTTCACACAAATACAAGTTATACATACATCATCTAGAATACAATCAAGGTCCGACTACGGAACCAAAATAAAAGAAGACAACCCCAAATGCTAGATCCCCGATCGTCCCAACTGGGCTCCACTACTGATCAACAAGAAACGAAACAAAACAACGATCAAGATCTTCATCGAGCTCCCACTTGAGCTGGGTTGTGTCACCTGCACTGGTATCGTCGGCACCTGCAACTGTTTGGAAGTATCTGTGAGTCACGAGGACTCAGCAATCTCACACCCGCGAGATCAAGACTATTTAAGCTCATGGGTAGGAAAGGGATAGTAAGGTGAAGCTGCAGCAAGCACTAAGCATATATGATGGCTAACTTACGCAAATGAGAGCAAGAAGAGAAGCAAAGCACGGGCGAGAAGCTAATAATGAT
Source organism: Triticum dicoccoides (assembly GCF_002162155.2). Classification (NCBI taxonomy): domain Eukaryota; kingdom Viridiplantae; phylum Streptophyta; class Magnoliopsida; order Poales; family Poaceae; genus Triticum; species Triticum dicoccoides. The sequence continues at coordinate 489,210,732 of NC_041388.1, read as the reverse complement.
CAAAAAATGATCCTGAAGCTACTTATGTTCAAGCATGACACAAGACAATGTTCACTTCCCGGACTCCGCCGAGAAGAGACCATCATGGCTACACACACGAGTGTTCACTTCCCGGACTCCGCCGAGAAGACACCATCATGGCTACACACACGGTTGATGCATTTTAATTACGTTAATTGTCAAGTTATATACAACCGGATATTAACAAATTCCCATCTGTCCATAACCGCAGGCACGGGTTTCGAAAGTTCAAACCCTGCAGGGGTGTCCCAACTTAGCCCATCACAAGCTCTCACAGTCAACGAAGGATATTCCTTCTCCTAGGAAGACTCGATCAGACTCGGAATCCCGGTTACAAGACATTTCGACAAAGGTAAAACAAGACCAGCAAGACCGCCCGATGCGCCGACATCCCGATAGGATCTACACATATCTCGTTCTCAGGGCAACACCGAATAAGCTAAGCGTACGTGTACCAACATAACCCAAGTTGCCAAGGGATGGTCCCGCACGGTGCTCTGGCTCGGACCAACACTTAGAGAAACACTGGCCCGAGGGGTTAAAATAAGATGACCCTTGGGTTAATTACTCCCAAGGGAAAAGTATAGGTTGTTAGGCAAATGTAAAACGAAGGTTGGGCCTTGCTGGAGGAGTTTTATTCAAAGTAAACTGTCAAGGGGTTCCCATAACACCCAACCACATAAGGAACGCAAAATCAAGGAACATAACACCGGTATGATGGAAACTAGGGCGGCAAGAGTGGAACAAAACACCAGGCATAAGGCCGAGCCTTCCACCCTTTACCAAGTATATAGGTGCATTAAATTAAATAATAGATAATAATGATATCCAACAATATCCATGTTCCAACAAGGAACAAACTTCACCTTCACCTGTAACTAGCAACGCTATAAGAGGGGCTGAGCAAAAGCGGTAACATAGCCAAACAACGGTTTGCTAGGAAAGGTGGGTTAGAGGCTTGACATGGCAATATGGGAGGCATGATAAAAGCAAGTGGTAGGTAGCACGGCATAGCAATAGAGTGAGCAACTAGCAAGCAAAGATAGAAGTGATTTCGAGGGTATGGTCATCTTGCCTGAGATCCCACAAGCAAGAAGAACGAGTCCGTGAAGAAGACAACAGACAGAGTCGAACGAATCCTCACAACTCCGGAACGGATCCGAAGCTAACGAGGGAAGCAACCTGGAAAGAAGCAAACAACATAGTAAACAACCATCACATAAACATGGCATGATGCACAACCAAGTATGATGCATGCCCGGATTAATGAGGCATGGCATGGCAAAGTGCAACGATCAACACTATAAATTAAGTGGAGCTCAATATGCAGCGAGTTGCATATTGACAAAACACCACATGACTTATTTAGTTCTCTCCCGTTTAAGTACTCAACAATATTAAATGTTGGTTAGCATGGCAAGAGGTGAAGCATAACAAAACTATACTATCTAAACAATTTAAATGGGGCCGGATATAACAAACAACAAATCCGGTAAATCCCGATATGAATTTATCAATTTAATGCAAACAATAATTTAGAACATTTTAAATGTTATTATCATGATGCGGATGGCATATGCAAGTTTATGCAATTTTATGAAAAAGTTGATAAGAGCATGATATGGAGCATTTGTCGCCATGGCGGAAGGAAAAAGGGGCCATGGGAACGAATCCGAAAATGTTGCCACGGCAACATAACGTTTCCGGTAGCTCATGGAGATACCGGTGCAAAGGAAGTGTGGCGGGAGCATGCAAAAGATGGTGGGGTGATCCAGGTTACCGGGTTCCCACGGGTCGATGACATGGCAAACGGGGACGGTGCAAACACGGAGTTCATCTCATACAACACATGCATTCGGTCCACGGGCGTCGTTCCGGCGGTTATACCTTCGAAGCGTTCATTTTCGGAGCGGATTGGGTTCGATAGTAGCAGAAGTTGTGGTACTCGCGGATCATAGTGGAAGTAGAGGTTCATGAGTCGAAGAGGAAGTAGTCATTCATGTTCGAGGAGCGGTAGTGGTACACGGTCGTCATCGAACTTGGCATCACATCGCGTAGTCGTACACTTTCCGTAGATGTTCATGTCATCGGTGTCGTGGTACTTGGGGTCTCCGGACTTGCCGGTCCCGTTCTTGCGACGGTAGTCGTTCACGTTCGTTCGGAGAGGTACTTAATGACTCGTACGTCTTTGGGGCGACGGTAGTGGTACACACGAAGGTAGTCGAACTTGATGGATCCGAGGGCTCCGGGCGTCGTGGTACTTGTCGGTCTGGGTCTCGAGACATACTAGGCATCGGTGGCCTTCGAGGAACTCGGCGTCACCAAAACATAGCAGAACAAGGTCCAGGTTGAGGTCATGTGGACGTTCTGTGAAGTGGAACTTGTCGGTCGAATCCAAATCGAAGCAAAACCAAGGAGGCCTCGGGTGGGCAGCAGCAAGGCAGGCTACAGCACACATCCGTGGCCCACGAAGAGGTCGAGCAGGACGTCGGGGAGGGCAGCAGAGGCGACGGACGGAGCAGAGGGGCCAAGGCCATGGCACAAGGAGGAGAAGCAGGGCCAGGGGCGTGTCGGGGTGAGGACCTCCTAGTCGCAGCGGCGCGGCGCCGGAGCATGGGCTCGCCGGCCGGAGCGGCACGCGGCCATGGAGGATAGGGAGGACACGGCGGGACGGCGGCCAAGCGACAAGGAGGAGGCCAAGGAGCCTCGCTGGAGGTCGAGGTCGCTGGCAGGGTTGCACGGTGGCGCTCAGCATCCCTGGCGATGCAGCATTGGAGACGAACCCGATAAGGAGAAGGGATGGGCGGAGCTCGACGGGGCGACATGCGGGCGCTGAACCATGGGCTTCGGGCGCGAGGAGGCGCCATGGAGGAAGGAGGCCGGCTGAGAGGAGAGCTTTGGGAAGCCGGCGGTGGCCTCGGGAAGGAGAAGGGGTCGAGGGAGATGAGGGCACTACTAGGAAAAGGCCTACTAATGGCGCATAATGCGCCATTAGTAGCACGCCACTAGTATATCTTACTAATGGCGCACCAACTAGTGCGCCATTAGTATGTAACAGCATGCGCCATTAGTGTGACTTCTGAGGGGCCATACGTAAGCATGGCTTTGTCATACTAATGGCGCATTCTCTGTTGATGCGCCATTAGTATCCTTTGGCATACTAATGGCGCACCTGGTGGTGATGCGCCATTAGTATGAATATTTGTTTTTTTTCCTTTTCTGATTTTTACGCAGGTTACAAAATATATTATTAGACAGAATATAAAATATATTATTAGACAGAATATAGACAGCAGCACACAGCAACATTAGATTCATCGAATACAATAGAAGATTAGTCTCCGAATACAATTCATCATATTAGTCTCCGAATTCTAAAGACCGAACAAAGATAAAACATTACAAGTCTCAAGACCGCGAGTATCGAGTTTGTCTTCACATTACAAGTCGATATCGATCATCTAAACTACCATCACATAGAAGAGAGCTGTGGTCATCACGATGAGCATCATCGCGATCAAACTGGTCTTCATCCGGTTCCTCCAACACTCACTCCTCTCTCCCGCTAGATAGCGGGCGTATCTAGATTCGGCCTCCGCCCTAGTGGTGTACCCTTTGTAACTATTACCGCTGAAATGGTGAACCTGTCTCCAACACTCCTCCCAGTCGTCGTAGACTCCGGGAACCTTACCCTTATACACGACATACGACGGCATCTCTATGCACAAGCCAAACAACAGACAATACATAAGCAATATGTAAGTATGCAACAAAAGGATCGGAAGAGAAAAGCAAGACATTAATAGCATAATTCATGGTCCTACTAATAAATAGCATCGATTACATCTAAGTTGAACGACTGTCCAAACCAAAGAGACATACGAATTCATTAAAGTATAATTACAACATGAGCCAATCAATGTTTCAGAACTACACATCACTACTTTTGACTCGACTCATCGGACAGGAACGTGGATGAAGCCGCCGTCTGTCGTGATGGTCATGAAATCGCGGTCGTTGTCACCCTGCATTTGTAGCATTTCATCTATCTCACTGTTGGACGGTTGATATCTGAGGAAGAACTGCCCCGAGGTATGAAGGACATCTTGATGGATGATGTGGATGATTTCTGCAAACTCCGACTGGATGCGAAAGAATTCTTGTCTGAGGTCCGCATCCTGGACTGCCGACAAGCTCGCGGCCCAATCTTTGAGATTATCTGGTAGCAGAAGTTGATGATGGTCCCTTACGATCGCCCGCATGTGATGGAGGGCGTAGTAGGCATCCTTCTGACCGCCAGGCGGCTGCTTGACGCAGCAGAACTTCGTATTGTGTGAGAACATGTGCTTGCCGTACTTACGAACTGCCCTGGTGAAGGTATCTCCAGATTTGGTGTAGCCGGGGAGAACATCATCAAGAACTTTCTTGACATTTGTGTAGTCTATGTTGGAGTTACGGTTCGGGTCGAAATACGTGGCCATGGAATATTTCGGGCTTAAGAGGATGAGTGTGCAATGTGTGTCACTGCACAGAACACGAAATGTTAGAAAAAAAAGAACGATCGAAATCTAGGAAATCATATGTTACGGGGCGGTTGAGGGATGACTTACTCGGGAAAGTAAGCCACAAGGAAGTTATCCTTATCTGGGTTTGCCAGAATGATGCCTTCGAGGTGTGAACTCGCAACTTGGCAGTCCCTAGCGCTGCACAAGTGCTTGGCACGCATGTAGAAGGGGTCGACTATCACGATGTCCGGGGTCTTGTCTCTAATGATCCGCATCTCCATACTCAGCGAAAATAGCCGAATGAAGGTGTAGTGCAGCGGATGAAGGTTAAACATAGCAAAGATGTCATCAAACCGCAGGACGATCGTACCCCCGATGTCGCCATCCACAAAGCCCTTTCCCTCTGGCACCTTGGCCACGAAAACCGGGTATGCCACATCCTTCTCTCTGAGACGCCGCTTCTCCAAAGAAAGAACACTGTCGTGCAGACTCCGCATAGCACCGGTTGCAGCATTCAGCATATTTGGCGGTAGCATCGCCCTACCCGCCAGATGCACCCTCCTCGAGATATCCTTAGGTGAAGGTGGCCCGTCCTGAGCACGGATCGAACTCGGTGCCTGCTGGCTCGCACCGGCGCCCTTGTTAGTCTTTCATTTCCGTCCCTTCTTCTTGATCTCCTGTAATGGGACCGAGTTCTGCTCACAGACCGCCTTCTTGAGCGTGTTGGGGCTGATAATATTTCGCACCTCAGCTATCTGAGGCTCGGTGAAGGCGGGAGCGGGCATGTCCTGAGAACTGAACGCCAGACGACGCCTGTTGCAATTGGATTTCTCAGCCGTACCAGCTAGATTGCGGTCGTCTTGGTTGGGTTCTTGAGAAAGAGGCCCGCAGAACTCGTCAGCGTACCCATGTTCGGCAAAGTACTTATCAACTTTGGTAAATGTATCGTCGTCGTTGTCATCGCCGTCCGGATCCTGTGCCATAGGGCTGTCCGGATCCTGTGCCATAGGGATGTCCGGCAGGTCCGGTAGCGTTGCGGCGTTCTTGCCATGGCTTGGCGCCGGCACGACTGGCGGTCTTGTCTGTGGGGTGGTGTCCCCCGCCCCCAAACGAATCTGGCTCTTCGGCCAAAGCAGGGGCCAGTTTACGCAGGTGCTGAGGGTCATCTCATCTTCTTCGTCGGCCCCAGCGGGTCGAATCGGAGGTAACAGCTCATCGCAGCCTGGCAGCACCCGAACCACTTCAACCCTATACATTGTGGGTGGCATCGGATTACCGTGGAACATGGGGTTGCCCGGTTGAACGATTCTGCCCTTGGCGACATCGACCAACTCGGCGCCCACGAAATGCAGAAGAGTGCAAGGAACGTCGGCGGTGCCCTGCGAAAACATGTATAGGGCGTCAGGGATGCCCAGTCAAAGGCAAGGAGATGAAGTCATCGGCCGAGAGGCTTGGTTACCATGATGCCGTCGAGCTCGGCTAATGTCAAGGCACCGCCAACTGCGGGCGTGCAACTGACGGAGGGGGCGCTTGCTGGCGAGGTGCCGGCCAGCGTACACCCGGGTGCATTAAGCTCCAATGCCCGTGCCGGTGCCAGAGACACGAATACCGCCTCCGCCGGAGACACCAATGGCGCCACCGCCGGAGACACCAATGGCGCCGCCGGAGACACCAATGGCGCCGCCTGCGCGCTGTGCGAGTTGCTGGCCGTGAAGCTGGGAATCGGGGGAGGCCCCTGTTGGCCGCCCGCAATCCACGTCGTCAGCCCATGAATCAACGTAGGCACCATGGCATTGAGCGTCGTTCCAAGTTGTTGTTGCACTTGCTCTTGGACAAGCTCCGGAATCCGCGCCACTTGTGCCTTGAGTTCTTCAACCTCGCGCGTCTGGCTTTCCGAGCTGGTCTTTTTCTCCTTCTGCACACCAGCGGTATAGTATGACCCCCATTTTGTGGACAAGCCTTTGCCGGCCACACGACCAGCTGATGTCGGCTTAGTGAGCTTATCCTTGTTTTTCATTACGTTCAACGCCCTATTTAAAGGGGTGTCGAAAGGGGAGCTCTTAGACGACCCCGCGCTACTGCTTTCAGTGTCCTGCGAAAGGAACGTGAACCATTTAGAAATATTGGGGATTAATTAGAGTGCAACCATATGGAGCTAATTACGCGGGGGTGTATTCCTTACCAGAAGAAGCTCAAGCGCCCTGGTCTTCAGATCCGTGGTAAGCTCCTTTGTTATCGGTTCCTCCTTGTACCGGGCCCTGACATAGTTCCTGGTCTGCTTGTCACTGCTGTATTTCTCGAAGCGGGGCGGTAGGCCTTGCTCGGCACGCTCCGCGTCCTCCTTGTCCCATATAGGCTCCGCCACTCTGTAACCGCTGGGACCGAGTTTGTGTTCCCCTAAGTTCAACTCCCGCATTTCTTTCCCCCACTGACTTGATTCGGAGGTTGCACTGCTCTCGCACTTGATCTTGAACTCCTTGTACTCATCTTCGCTCATCAAAGGATATTTCGCCTTGATCTTCTCATAACTATCACCTTTATCAATCATTCTCTTCACCGCGCTTTTCCAAGTAGACAGGGCCGTGCTCATCTTCGTGAGGGCGGCACTGTTCACTTTATTCCCTGAGAGGCGTGTGTTTTCAAATTCGGCGGGGAACTTGTATCGTTCGTGCAGCTTCGTGAAGAGGAGGTTACGCAAATTCCCTCAGTCCTTATGCCTAAGGTTCTCGGTGTTGATCGAGACGGTGCTCTGGAGAATGCACCCGAGCTGAAGCGAGTACCCCTTGACTATATGTTTGGGCTCCGTTGGATTCCCGTCGGAGTCCACTTGAGTGAATTCCTCCTTGAGGGTGTGGAGCGCATTCGGGAGCCGGTCCTTCCTTTGCTTCTTTGGTTGGCTACCATCTGTGTGTGCGCCACCATCATCAGTGGTGGCATCCTCGGCGGCACCATCAGTGGTGTCATCCCCGACGCCACTAGGGGTTGTGTAATCAGGATCGGTGTCTTCCGCGGCGTCCTCATAGCGGTGAGGTTGTTCCTCCATCTCCTGGGATAGCTCCCAGAATTTCTTGCCGCCCGAACCACCGGCCTCATCGTTGTGGGCCATGTTTCGCTCTAAATAGGAAAAAAGTTTGGTCAAAAAGTTGGTTATTGTCAAGGAACAAGATCATGGTCTCATCATTTAGGGTTTGTCGACACCGAGGCACCCTAAAAGCCTAAGCTTTCATCATTTAGGGTTTGTCGATGCCGAGGCACCCTAAAAGCCTAAGCGTACATCATTTAGGTTCTCATCGACACCGAGGCATCCGGGGCAGCCAAAAAGTTAAGTTTTCATCATTTAGGGTTTATCGATGCCGAGGCACCCTAGGTTGGGCCTAATCACTTGGCACTAATCACTTGGCTCTATTGCCACCTATGGTTTAATGCAGCAAGAATAAAGGGGCAGTTGATCCTACTTAACTAAGTACTAAGATACCCCGGCCCATGCATTAGTAGCAAGTACCTCATATGTCCGATTTTTAGCAAAGTCATGCTAAAATTCACGGAAAATTTCAGCATGACCTTTGCTGAAAATAGGACATATGGAGTACCCAAATTTGCCGGAACGGAAGTTAATCGACATTCCGGCAAACTCAAGGGTCTCTCGGGGTACCTGCAAAATCATCACGACACAATGGTCAGAGACAAAACCCAGCCACAGACCATATGGTCCTCTACTTTCATATGGACAAAAATCAGCTCAACTTATGTGAGCTTCCATTCCAGATATAATATGTCACCCAACAAAAAATTATAGTGTATGGATCATGGCATTTTTTATTCTACATTTTTATTCTATGGATCATGCCAGGAAGTTATAGTCTATGTCATTTTCTAAAACATATTTTTGCCATGGCAATTTTGAATCAATAGACATACTTCTCAAAAGAGGCATGATCAAATTCTGGTGCCCTTGACTTACTAGTATTTATCTCCTATGACTGATGAATGTGCATTGAGTCCAGAAGCAAAGACTCTACAGTGAAATGAAAAAAACCTTGGAAATATATTATGATAACTCTAAATGGATCAGAAGGTGCAGATGCACTTGTAAAAAAAAGTATGCATTTGCAGCAGCTTTGTTCTGATTATCACACCATTCTGTTAAGAAGGAAAAAATAACATTATCATCCCAATTCATGGTTGACCAATTCAGAACTAATGCACATTGACCACATAATATTATTTTGCAACCACTCAGTTTCTCCTTGACTGGGACACTTGAAGCACAAAACAACTAATGTAGAGCTAGGTCTACTTTGGTTCTGACAGATCACATCCTGGTGCATATGTGGGGTTTTTTACTTAGAAAATACAAAACTTCTATTATTGTTTTTATTTTTAACCAGAGCCTAACCACCTCTACAGTTTACAAACTAATTCAGATAATCACTAATCAAGAAGATTGGTGATACATATGATGGAATTGTCAGTTTAGTGTTCCACTATGATGCATTGGTTCACCTGTGATTTCCTGATGGCACTGGCCATACCTTTGGTCATTTTCGTTGTAAATATTCCAGAGTTTGACTGCAACGATGCTTAAACAGCAAGCTATTATCTTACTGATCTTGTACATATCTCCAAGTCTCTTGGGATCTTGTCCAATATTTTCTAAATGAGGCGATAGCTAAGGAAAACTAGTTCAGGCTTCTTACTCCAGCTGGCAGACAAGTTAATGTAGAACTCTATTTTTTTCTTAGCTGGCACAAGTTTGTCTAGTGTGAACCTCAACTAATAAAATTGTTGTGTGTTAGGACCATACACTAGAAAGTCTCACTGTCTGGCTTTAAAACTGTTAACCTGTTGTACTGTAAGTATAAAAGATAACAAACTAACATATGGAGATTGTGAGAGAACCTAGAAAAATGCACTCCTCTTATAGTGATGCACAAACTAGAAACTGTATACCAAACACACAAATAGAAACCCAGCTCCGGGAACTAGAGTAGCATATTCAGTAAATCAACTTGTAGTGGGAAGTACAACAAGTTAAATCAAGTAGTCAAAGACAATAGGATTAGTGTACTGAACCACGGAGTAGAGGTGGAGCGGAGACCGGAGTTGAGGTGGCCGGAGTTGAGGAAGACGAGGCGACCCGAGGAAGAGGACGAGGTGGATCCGGTGCTGTGCGGCTCCTCGGTGATGGCGGATCCGGTGCAGTCCCCCTCCTAGATCGGCTGCGACGCGAACAAGGACACTGTTGCTGCTCTGCTCTGCTCTGCTCTATGTAGCAAATCGACAGTAGCCAAGAACAGACCTTCCCAGCGGCGAGGTCCCGATGTGCAGCGCCGACGAGATGCCGGACCCGCCCTTGCTCCGCAGCCACGGCAGGAAAGCACCGTCCTCCTTCACCTGCGGGGCGGCAAATTTGATT
>NC_041388.1:489102944-489200667 GCF_002162155.2 Triticum dicoccoides | reverse complement strand
ATAGCTCACCTTGGGGATGGCTACGAGGGGAGCCGGAGCGGGTGTGGAGCGGGCGTGGGGGTCGTCGAAGCGGGCGCGGGGGAGCCGGAGCGGGTGTGGAGCGGGCGCGGGGGTCGTTGGAGCGGGCCAGGGGTCGTCGGAGCGGGTGTGGCGGCAGGGGAGGGAAGGGGGATCTCGCGAGGGAGAGGGAAGGGGGGATCTGGCAAAGGGGTATCCAGCTAGACACTATAGCAATGGCACACCACCCTCTGGTGCGCCATTAGTATTTTTTTCTGATAGCAATGGCGCACCCTCCTCTGGTGCGCCATTAGTAATTTTTTTTTCTGACAGCAATGGCGCACCCTCCTCTGGTGCGCCATTAATAACATTTTTTTCATTATTTCTTGTTGCATCTAATAATTTGTTTTTTTATCAAATTTGTTATTTTCATGAGGACTAGAACAGAAGATATCATCAAATATCATCAATTTTTTTTTGAAAATATCTTCAAAAAGTGGGGGAGGGTGCGGGTGTCGGCGGCGGCAGTGGAGCGGGCCGGGGGAAGGTGCGGGGTGTCGGCGGCGGCGATGGAGCGAGGGAGGGTGCGGTGGGTCGTCGGCGGCGGTGGAGTGGGGGAGGGTACGGGGGGTCGGCGGCGGCGGTGGAGCGGGGGAAAAATATTGAATATGAAAAAATATCATCAAATTTGAAAAAATATTCATGAATTCAAAAAGTGCCCATGAAATATTCATGATATCAAAAAGTGCCCGAGAAATGAAGGCTACAATTTAAATACATCGATCTTAGCTAGCTATCTGTTCACAATCTTCTTGCCCTTCTTTTTCGCAAATGGAGTTCTTCTGTGGAACGGACGTCCTTTAGGTAGGGTGGTCCTGCTTCTTCTTGTGGTGTATGCTTCTACTTCATCGTCGTCGTCATGTTCGATCTTCGGGTCGCCGTACTTGTCGAAGTCTTGCTCATTGGCTACTCCATCCATTCCGATGATCTTCCTTTTGCCTCTCCTCACGACAACACGACTGGGCTTTGACGGATCGGTAATGAAGAAGCATTGGTCCACTTGTGAAGCCAGTACCCATGGCTCATTTTTCGCGGTGATGTTTGCGCCCGCGGTCTTGGATTTGGCTTCGGGTATAACCATGGTGGTGAAATACCGGTCTTCTTTTAGGACGCTCTTGGCCCATCTGACACGGAACATCGGGACCTTCTCTCCAGCGTAGCTCAGCTCCCAGATCTCCTCGATCCTTCCGTAGTATCTGTCCTTGTCGTTACCGGTGTAGGATTCCATCGTTACCCCGGAGTTCTGATAACCATCGCTCTTCATGTCCTTGTCCTCGGTGTAGAATGTGTAGCCGTTGATATCGTACGCCTCATAGGTCATCAGGTTGTGCTCGGCGCCCTATGACAAGGCGAATATGAGTTGTTCTTCCGCGGAAGAATCCTCATGTAAATGGTACGACAGAAGCTTCTGCTTGAACCAACGCGTGAAACATGAGTTGTGCTCTTTGAGTATATCTCCGTCCGTCCTCTGTTGGCCTCGGTCATTGTACGTCTTCTCAATAAAGGTTTTGTGCTCTACCACCCAAGGATAGACCACGTCTATGTGTTGTAGCGCGACTAGGTTTGCTCTTTCAAAGTCGGTGAGTCGACCCTCGAAGTCGACATGCATTTCGCGGCGACCCTCACGGTGACCCCATCCAGCGAGCCTACCGAGGTGCCTGTTGACGGGCAGACCAATGGGGTTCTCGATGCCTAGATAATTCGTGCAGTAGGAGATGCACTCTTCGGTCAGAAAGCCCCTGGCTATACTTCCCTCTGGACGTGACATGTTGCAAACGTATCCTTTGATGACACCATTCATCCTTTCGAACGGCATCATGCTGTGCAGGAACGTCGGCCCGAGTTGGATGATATCCTCCACGATATGTACCAGCAGATGCACCATAACATCAAAGAATGCAGGCGGGAAGTACATCTCAAGCTCGCATAGTATCACCACGATCTCTTCCTGTAGCCTTCTAAGTTGCCTCACGCCAATCGACTTCCGAGAGATGACGTCGAAAAAGTTGCATAGGCCAAATAGCGTTTCACGGACGTGCGCGTCCATGATCCCACGGATTGCAACTGGAAGTATCTTCGTCATCAGCACGTGACAGTCGTGAGACTTCATCCCGCTGAACTTCTGCTTCGCTGGGTCTAGGTATCTGCTTATCTTCCCCGCGTAACCGTAAGGAAGTTTTACTCCTAGGAGGCAGGTGAAAAACTGCTCGATCTCCTCCTGAATTAGAGTGAAGCATGCGGGAGGGTAGTCATTTCCGGTCTTCTTGGCCTTTTTGCCTTTGCGACGACTTTCTGTGTCCTGCTTCGCCTCATCATCATCATCATCATCATCCTCATCATCATTAGCGTGAAGCTCCATCCTGATGCCCATTGATTTCAAGTCCGCCCTTGCTTTCGGCCCATCTTTGGTCCTCTCTGGCATGTTGAGCAGGGTACCAAGCAGACTCTCACACACGTTCTTCGTGATATGCATGAAATCAAGGCTGTGAGGCACACGGTGGATCTTCCAGTACAGCAAGTCCCAAAAAACAGACCTCGTTTTCCATACCTTCAGCAGCGGCTCTGGCGCCTTTCGCTTCTTTCCCGGCTCTGGCGCCTTTTGCTTCTTTCCCGGCAGTGGGCAGTCTTTCCAATTTTTCAACAGCTCATCTATTTCCTCGCCTCGTACACGGGCATTTTCGGGGTTCGGTTTCACCATCGAACAGATCCTTGCGTTTCCTCCACGGGTCATCGTCGCGAAGCCACCTTCGATGTCCCATGAACACGGTTTTCGAAGACCCGGGATCTCCATCTAGCTGGCGATACGTTGTGTCATCCATGCACCTTACCCATCCAGAAAATCCGTGGACTACCTACCCCGCGAGATATCCGTAACCGAGATAGTCGTGCACCATCGTGAGTAGTGCGGCTCTCATAGGGAAATATTCTTTCTCTACGGCGTCCCACGTATTGGCTGGCGTTTTCCACAGCGTGTCTAGCTCCTCCTTTAGCAACCCCAGATACAGATTGATGTCGTTCCCTGGTTGTTTCGGCCCTTCAATTAGCATACTCATGTGAATGTACTTCCTCTTCATGCACAACCAGGGGGGAAGGTTGTACATCCACACAAACACAGGCCAGGTGCTATGTGTGCTTCTCTGGCTGCCAAACGGATTGACTCCATCGGTGCTCGCGCCCAGCACGATGTTCCTTGGATCCTTCCCAAATTATGGATATTCGAAGTTCAACGCTTGCCACTGGCTCGCATCCTTAGGGTGACTCAGCATCTTGTCTTTTTTATTTATCTCCGGATCATTTCCGTCATCTTCCCGCTTCTTCTCCTCCCTATCCGCGTGCCAACGCAGGAGCTTTGCTCCTTAGGGTCCGCGAAATACCGCTGTAGACGAGGAGTGATCGGAAAGTACCACAGTGATTTTCGAGGAGCTTTCTTCCTCTTCTTGTATCGAGTGACGCCGCACACCGGACATATGGTAGACTCCGCATGCTCGTCCCGATAAATGATACAATTTTTCATGCACACATGGTATTTCACGTGCGGTAAATCCAGAGGACACACAATTTTCTTCGCCTCCTCGAAACTGGTCGGGCACTTGTTCCCCTTGGGAAGACGTTCGTGCCAGAATGACATGTTCTCGTCGAAGCATACATCGGTCATTTTGTGTTTTACCTTCATCTCCAGAGCCATGAGCGTTACTTTCAGGCGGGTATCCTCGGGCCTGCATCCTTCATACAATGGAGTAACCGCGTCTATCTCCAGTTGATCCAGCTTGGCTTTCTCTCGGGCGGCAGCTCTTGTGTTATCCGTCTGCTTGAGAAGCAGCTCTTGAATATGAGGGTCCTGCACCCAGCCTCCATCATCGTCTGCTCCGGCATCTTCATCTTCATGATCATGCCCTTCATCTTGATCTTCCTCATCATCATGTACGACATCTTCTACATGATGACTGTGTACAGCATCACCGTCGTGATCATGTCCTGGAGATTCTTCGTCTTCTCGCCCGCCCTCGCCGCGGTGGTACTTGTCTTGTTGCCCTTCCTCATTTCTTGCCCGGCCCCGGCCATGGACGACTTCATAGTCATCTTCATCACCTTGCCACTGATAGCCATCCATGAAACCACGCAAGAGCAGGTGGTCCCGCACCTGCCCGGAATCCGGGTCCGCAATAAGGCTCTTCAGCTTGCATCTTCGACACGGACATCTTATCTCCGTCTCGTTCTTTTGAAGCATCTCGGCCTTCGCGGAGCTCAAAAACCTATTCACGATGCCTTCAGTCATCGTGCGGACCATGGTCGCCTGCGGGGTAGAGCAAAACGATATTTTAGAACCAAGAAAATTTTTGGCATGACCTTCCCTAAAAATAGGACCAAAAAGAATGCATAGTGCCAAAATTCTCGCCGAAACAGAAATGAATCAAAACATTCCGGCAAAATATTGGCAACATTGCATTTCAAATACCGGTACCTTCAAACACAAACATATATGCAACACCACAAACACATGCAACACCACAAACATACATAGATCTAGCTAGGCCACAAAAAGTGCATGTGCACGTTGTTGGAGCGAGCTAGGGAGAAAAAAAGTAGATCAACATCATGAAGATAGCTTTCCCCTTACTTACCTATCAAAAAAAGGTAATTTCACCACTTAATTTTGATGAATCTATGGTGGAAATGAGGTGAGGAGGAGGCAGCCGAAAGCTTGGAGAAGGAGGTGGAGGGAATGAAGTGGGGAAAGTGAGTGGGTAGGTGTGGGGCTGTCCAAAATATCTTGTTGGGGTCCCAGGTTACTAATGGAGCACCACAAGGAAATGCGCCATTAGTAACCCTGGTTACTAATGGCGCACCTGCAGGTGGTGCGCCATTAGAAGTTTTGCAAAAAAGTAAAAAATATAAATATATATACTAATGGCGCACCATGTAATAGTGCGCCATTACTAGTTTAAACTAGTAATGGCGCACTGTGAAACGGTGCGCCATTAGTAGTTTTGCAAAAAAAAGAATAAGAAAAAAATTACAGTAATGGCGCACTCTCTGCCTGGTGCGCCATTACTAATTAGAACTAGTAATGGCGCATTGTCGACCTGATGCGCCATTAGTATGTAGGGAAAAATGGAAAAAAAATTAATACTAGTGGCGCACCCTGTTTCTGGTGCGCCATTAGTGTCTTCCACACTAATGGTGCATCACCAATAGGTACGCCATTAGTATATAGTAGTGGCGCACTACTTCCCTGGTGCGCCATTAGTATCAATCCTATCTATAGCCCTTTTCCTAGTAGTGGGGGGATCGAGCAGGATGGCTCTCCTAGCTCGATGCGTGCGTGCGACGCTGTGAGGAAGAAAAGGGCGATGGGAATCGGGCGCAGGGCTCCTAGTGGCGGGATGGAGATGAGGGAGAGGCCACGGGATCGAGCGGGGAAGGTTAGGTTAGGCCTGGCGCTGCCGCTGGATGGGCCATGGGCCTTATGAGGGAAAAGACTGGGCCGGCCTGGGGGACGAGGGGAGCAGGGGGACTGGCTGTGCTGCTCTCTCTCCCTCCAAATTCTTTCCTTTATAATTTTTATAGAATAGGAAAAAAAGCTTAGAAGAAAAGAATGGAAGGGTAGGAGTGGAATACCCACACTTGACATATTTTTCTTGAGACAGAAAAATATAGAGAATTAATGAAAAAAGGTCAGAGAGAGTTTAGAATATACAAATTCAAATAAGTTTGAATAACCCTGAAATTATTTGAATTTGGAAGCAATTTAAATGGAGACCAAAAGAGATGAGATAACAAAGGCATTGGGAATTTATGTTGCATGTGTGTTAAAGGTAATTCCAAATTATTGGAATATTTTATTATAGCTTCCTAATATTGGGAGGATATGTTATAAAGAGAATCACCATGTGAATTCCCTCGGTTTAAATGGACTGAAGATCCATGCAATTTAATTGGTTGACTTTTAAAAATTAAATGACATGATGCAAAGCTCATGATGCAAAGATGAATGCAATCAAACCAACAACTCACACGATGAACTCGGAAAAACATGGAAGGAGTATGAAGCTCCGGTCTTGGGGCATCACAACACTCCACCACTACGAAAGGATCTCGTCCCGAGACCTAGGATGGCACCGGAGAGAAACGGAAGAGGAAGAGAAAAGGTAAAACTAAGTTGCTTCTTGGACAAATGAGTGAAACCAAAGAACCTTGCGTGGTTGAACAAATTGAAAGGAAGAATACAACAGAGATGAACAAAGTTGAAAACACTCCGTTAGAAAAGAGGAACAAGAAACATTACTAGAGCCTTGTAGGTTGAAATACATAAGAAAAGGGGTTGCAATGGACAAGAAGTACATGCAAGCACTCCGGTAGAAATGAGATGTACAAGGAACGATAAGGATCAATTACAACAACACTTCGGTTGGAAAAGGAAGGTAAAGAATATGATCTTGACAAAATTAAAGCACTTGGATGAGACTCCGGTTAGACGAGGAATGATAGACACAACACTCCGGTTAAAACAAGATAGAGAAGGAATAAGAATGATATAATTTGGACATCACTCTGACTGTAAATGGAAGGAATTGAACATGAGCTTGGCAAGATGAGAGGATACTTGATGAAATCAACAACACACTGCCTCCGGAACTATTGAAAGAATGGCACTAGGGGTAAGAAAGGTTTCGGACAGCACTCTGGTTTAGAAGGGAGGCAAAACTAGATAAGATGAGAGAACTTGAATGAAGGACACAACACTCTGATTGAATGGATAGACAAGGAAAGAGCATGATCTTGGCAAAATGCGATGATAGGACGAAGAGAGCAACGTCACCATGCCTCCGGAACAAATGAATGGAAAATTATATGGTTGGAAAGAAAAGAACGGAGAAGAAGAATGACAACTCTTGCAAATAAAATTGAAAGAGCATGCTTACGAAGAAAAGGTTGAACTGAGTTGTTGGATTATCAACAACGAAAGCATAAGCTTGTAGTGGGCTTATGAAAAACTTCTCAAAATTGAGGCGAAATTCTGCCACTACGGAAAAACAAAAGATTGGATTGACATCAACAAGGGGAGGAGAAGCTTATTTCACCGGGAGGATGAATGAAGGACTTGGGTCATTTATGAGCGCCATAAATAGCAACATTCCTTAAGGAAAGGCTTTAGGTGAAATATACCCAAGATAACTCCAATGAAGAGATTGATGGATTGAGAAGAGCTCATGCTCGAATTGAAAATGATGGGTTTAAAATATCTCATTCTTAACAACTTGCGAATCATGAAACACGACGGGAAATTGTCAAGAGTGACATAACACCACCTCAAATGATAAGGTAGAAAGAATTGCACTTCGGAATACAAGGTGAACAATACTTGAACTCCTCAAAACAAGACATGTGTTGAACATCATGTTTATCTTAGAGTATAGCTTGGCGGATCTTAGCTCCAAGAGAAATCTTGAAGAACAATTGGAGAATGAAAAGAATCCTTGATGAGCCACCATGTTGATCCTCCATGAAGAACTCTGATAATAAAAGAATGATCAAAAAGAAGTGAAGGATGAAAAGAATAAGATTGAAGC
The DNA here is from genome assembly GCF_002162155.2 of Triticum dicoccoides. Taxonomy (NCBI): domain Eukaryota; kingdom Viridiplantae; phylum Streptophyta; class Magnoliopsida; order Poales; family Poaceae; genus Triticum; species Triticum dicoccoides. The sequence continues at coordinate 489,193,039 of NC_041388.1, read as the reverse complement.
CTTGCAATGATTGGATGGATCTTCGTGATGATATAATTTAGAGAGGTCTTGGAACTCCGGGAAAGAAAGATGAACAAATGAGATCAAGAATTTTGATGAACCTCCGGAATAAGAAATTGGATTCACTCGATGAAACAAGAATAAGAATTACATTATGCTTATCCTTCACCAATTTAAATTGATGACCAGCAACGGATTTGGCATACTACTTATTCTCGTAGAAAGGATTAAGATAGATATGGCGCAAACTTGGGAAGGTCTTCAATGAACCACTGGTAGGATTTGGAAACAACGAATGACTTGATATGAGAACAACGGAAGAGGAATGTTGAACGAACCAACGTAAGAATTGAAAATGAATGAAGAAAGATAGCGAAACACCGGGAAGAATTAGAAAATGAACGAAGATACATGAGAGAGTTTAGATACAAGAGAACGAAAAGATCATGAACTGATTAGAGGATATTTGATCGATGCACCAGTAAGATTTGGAGAACGAGAGTTGTAAGCTGGAATGAATAATTCTAAGATGATGGGCTCTGGAGAATCAAACTGAAAAGACTCCAAAATTGCTCCGGATGGTTGAAAAGAATTCTCACAATCGAAAACAATTATGGGAGGATGGCATCAAGCTTGAACTACACATCTTTGGAAAAACGGTTAAGGATTTAAGAGGAAACTCCACTTTGGTCTTCAAAATCCGAGAATGACGACGAGAAACACCATCACGAATTGTTTAGACACTCTGGGAGAATCAAAAGTGAATAGGTGGAGCCAATGATGGAAAGAATTTGAGAGATCTTAGAGAAAGACATATGACTGATGACAATTCATACTTACGTCATACTTTGAAATGAATTTGAGAATAGCTCCGGAAAAAATTAGAAGAGTCAGGTAAGATCCTAGGAAAAGACATGTGGGTTAGGGCCCACTGAAGAGAAACACTGTTGAAATGATTTGAAGAGAGATTGCACCGGTTGAATTAAACGGATTGAATGAGATAACATCCTCAAAAGGACTTGACCGAATTGAGAATGTTAACTAGAATCTTCTGAGATATCTTCAACACTCCGGAACAAATGAATAGTGAGAGGTGAATGATAAAGAGGTGCACCGGCATGAGAAAACATTTGAACTGAGGAAAGGATATGATCGACAAAGCTTGAATTGAATCCACCGGAGAAGAAAAAGAACGAAGAATGATGATCTTGAAGCTCCGTTAGTTTCTTCATGAGAATCATCGGATAAGAACATTGACAGAAAAGAATGGAGAGACTTCCCATCAATAAAAGGATACTTGATTAAGAAATATTAGTCCTTGAAGGAAAAGGGTGGGAGGGCGGGAAAAACAAAGGCAACTTGGGATGGATGAAACAAACAACGTTGAGAACACTTAGAGTTGATCTTGCGGATGTCTAAAATGATCGGATCCACTTGAAGAGGAGCGCACCGGTTGGAATTGACAAGACAATCTCGATTATCATGAAGGATTAGTATTCACATAGAAATGTGAGAACACCACTTAGGAAAAGGTATGGAATCAACATTTGACTTTGAAGAAACTTGAATACCACAACTTAAAACAAAACAAAAGGTTTGGCTTGCAAAATAAGCCGGAAACAAACATATGATAGACCCCATATCGTATCATGTGTCTGTTGGAAAGATATTCTAGGAGCTACTTGAATTCCCACTTATAAACTCCTGAAACTTTCTGGTTATGCAATCAGGTGTTGGGGATACAGGGGAAGCATAATATCTCACCCAAACTAGCAAATCCAACATCCAGCTATATCCACCCTTCAACACATAACCAAGAAACCTTCGGAAATCATTTACCTCAACCTTCGAAAAGAATTCGTTATAAAAGTTATGGCAATACTCCCGAACTCCCGCCCTAGTACTGGGTGGCGTCGAGGTTATCTCACCAACAACTGCATAAAAGAGATTTTCGATGTCGGCGAACTCAGGTATTCCAGAACTGCAACGATAAAATTGTGACGACAACACCTCAGAGCTCAACTCCCCGGGACACTGCCACAACCCCTATATGTCAGGAGGCACCAAGAACAATGTTCTCGTCACAAGACTATCGGAACGATTCCAAGATACTCGCATGATCTAAATTTTTTTCGTGAAATTTGAGGAGAGAAAAGTCAAAACTCTACGACATGAGGCCTCACCAGAGCGACGAAGGGACTGAGGAGTAAAAAGAATCCTACCCTCCGATATATATAATCTTAAGACTCAAAACATTTTGTTCTAGACTCAACAACGTCAGCGATTCGATCAAGCAGGGGGCTCCTAAGTCGGGGAAGGCTCTGATACCAACTTGTAACACCCACAATGCGGCTATATCTCCCACGTGTCGGGGCACGACTTAGAGGCATAGCCGCATGGTAGGTTTGTCGCAAGAGGGGTAATCTTCACACATCCCATGTACTGAATAAGAAAGGGATAAAGAGTTGGCTTACAATCGCCACTTCACACAAATACAAGTTGTACATACATCATCTAGAATACAATCAAGGTCCGACTACAGAACCAAAATAAAAGAAAACAACCCCAAATGCTAGATCCCCAATCGTCCCAACTGGGCTCCACTACTAATCAACAAGAAACGAAACAAAACAACGATCAAGATCTTCATCGAGCTCCCACTTGAGCTGGGTTGCGTCACTGCACTGGTATCGTCGGCACCTGCAACTGTTTGGAAGTATCTGTGAGTCACGAGGACTCAGCAATCTCACACCCGCGAGATCAAGACTATTTAAGCTCATGGGTAGGAAAGGGGTAGTAAGGTGGAGCTGCAGCAAGCACTAAGCATATATGATAGCTAACTTACGCAAATGAGAGCAAGAAGAGAAGCAAAGCACGGGCAAGAAGCTAATAATGATTAAGAAGTGATCCTGAAGCTACTTACGTTCAAGCATAACACAAGACCGTGTTCACTTCCCGGACTCCGCCGAGAAGAGACCATCACGGCTACACACGCGGTTGATGCATTTTAATTAAGTTAAGTGTCAAGTTATCTACTACAGGATATTAACAAATTCCCATCTGCCCATAACCGCGGGCACGACTCTCGAAAGTTCAAACCCTGCAGGGGTGTCCCAACTTAGCCCATCACAAGCTCTCACTGTCAACGAAGGATATTCCTTCTCCCAGGAAGACCCGATCAGACTCGGAACCCCGGTTACAAGACATTTCGACAAAGGTAAAACAAGACCAGCAAGACCGCCCAATGCGTCGACATCCCGATAGGAGCTCCACATATCTCGTTCTCAGGGCAACACCGGATAAGCTAAGCGTACAGGTACCAACATAACCCAAGTTGCCAAGGGACGGTCCCGCACGGTGCTGTGGTTCGGACCAACACTTAGAGAAGCACTGGCCCGGGGGGGGGTTAAAATAAGATGACCCTCGGGTTAATTACTCCCAAGGGAAAAGTATAGGTTGTTAGGAAAATGTAAAACCAAGGTTGGGCCTTGCCTGGAGGAGTTTTATTCAAAGCGAACTGTCAAGGGGTTCCCATAACACCCAACCGCGCAAGGAACGCAAAATCAAGGAACATAACACCGGTATGACGGCAACTAGGGCGGCAAGAGTGGAACAAAACACCAGGCATAAGACCGAGCCTTCCACCCTTTACCAAGTATATAGGTGCATTAAATTAAATAGTAGATAATAATGATATCCCAACAATATCCATGTTCCAACAAGGAACAAACTTCACCTTCACCTGCAACTAGCAACGCTATAAGAGGGGCTGAGCAAAAGCAGTAACATAGCCAAACAACGGTTTGCTAGGAAAGGTGGGTTAGAGACTTGACATGGCAATATGGGAGGCATGACAAAAGCAAGTGGTAGGTAGCGCGGCATAGCAATAGAGCGAGCAACTAGCAAGCAAAGATAGAAGTGATTTCGAGGGTATGGTCATCTTGCCTGAGATCCCGCAAGCAAGAAGAACGAGTCCATGAAGAAGACAATGGACGGAGTCGAACGAATCCTCACAACTCCAGAATGGATCCGAAGCTAACGAGGGAAGCAACCCGGAAAGAAGCAAACAACATAGTAAACAACCATCACATAAACATGGCATGATGCACAACCAAGTATGATGCATGTCCGGATTAATGAGGCATGGCATGGAAAAGTGCAACGATCAACACTACAAATTAAGTGGAGCTCAATATGCGGCGAGTTGCATATTGACGAAACAGCACATGACTTATTTAGTTCTCTCTCGTTTAAGTACTCAACAATATTAAATGTTGGTTAGCATGGCACGAGGTGAAGCATAAGAAAACTACACTATCTAAACAATTTAAATGGGGTCGGATATAACAAACAACAAATCCGATAAATCCCCATATGCATTTAGCAATTTAATGCAAACAACAATTTAAAACATTTTAAATGTTATTATCATGATGTGGATGGCATATGCAAGTTTATGCAATTTTATAAAAAAGTTGATAGGAGCATGATATGTAGCATTTGTCGCCATGGAGGAAGGAAAAAGGGGCCACAGGTACGAATCCGAAAATGTTGCCATGACAACATAACGTTTCCGGTAGCTCATGGAGATACCGGTGCAAAGGGAGTGTGTGGCGGGAGCGTGCAAAAGATGGTGGGGTGATCCCGGTTACCGGGTTCCCACGGGTCGACGGCATGGCAAACGGGGACGGTGCAAACACGGAGTTCATCTCATACAACACATGCATTCGGTCCACAGACGTCGTTCCAGCGGTTATACCTTCGAAGCGTTCATTTTCGGAGCGGATTGGGTTCGATAGTAGCGGAAGTAGTGGTACTCGCGGATCGTAGTGGAAGTAGAGGTTCACGAGTAGAAGAGGAAGTAGTCGTTCATGTTCGAGGAGCGGTAGTGGTACACGGTCGTCATTGAACTTGGCGTCACATCGCGTAGTTGTACACTTTCCGTAGATGTTCATGTCATCGGTGTCGTGGTACTTGGGGTCTTCGGACTTGCTGGTCCCGTTCTTGCGACGGTAGTCGTTCACGTTCGTTCGGAGAGGTACTTGATGACTGCAACGTCTTCAGGGCGACGGTAGTGGTACACATGAAGGTAGTCGAACTTGATGGATCCGAGGGCTTCGGGTGTCGTGGTACTTGTCGGTCCGGGTCTTGAGACATACTAGGCATCGGTGGCCTTCGAGGAACTCAGCGTGACCAAAATGTAGCAGAACAAGGTCCCGGTTGAGGTCGAGTGGACGTTTTGTGAAGAGGAACTTGCTGATCGAATCCAAATCGAAGCAAAACCAAGGAGGCCTCGGGTGGGCAGCAGCAAGGCAGGCTACAGCACACATCCGTGGCCCACGGAGAGGTCGAGCAGGATGTCGAGGAGGGCAGCAGAGGCGACGGACAGAGCAGAGGGGCCAAGGCCATGGTGCAAGGAGGAGAAGCAGGGCTAGGGGCGTGTCGGGGCGAGGAGCTCTTGGTCGCTGCGGCGCGGCGCTGGAGCATGGGCTCACCGGCCGGAGCGGCACGCGGCCATGGAGGATAGGGAGGACGCGGCGGGACGGCGACCAAGCGATGAGGAGGAGGCCAAGGAGCCTCGCTAGAGGTCGAGGTTGCCGGCGGGGTTGCGTGGTGGCGCTCGGTGTCCCTGGCGATGCGGCGCTAGAGACGAACCCGAGAAGGAGAATGGATGGGCGGAGCTCGATGGGGAGACGTGCGGGCACGGGACCACGGGCTTCGGGCGCGAGGATGCGCCATGGAGGATGGAGGCCGGCTGAGAGGAGAGCTTTGGGGAGCCGGCGGCGGCCTCGGGAAGGAGAAGGGGTCGAGGGAGATGAGGGGGATCGAGCAGGATGTCTCTCCTAGCTCGATGCGTGCGTGCGGGGCTGTGAGGAAGAACAGGGCGATGGGAATCGGGCACAGGGCTCCTGGCGGTGGGGTGGAGATGAGGGAGAGGCCATGTGATCGAGCGAGGAAGGTTAGGGTTAGGCCTGGTGCTGCCGCTAGATGGGCCTTTGGCCTTAGGAGGGAAAAGACTGGGCCCGCCTGGAGGACGAGGGGAGCACCAGGACTGGCTGTGCTGCTCTCTCTCCCTCCAAATTCTTTCCTTTATATTTTTTATAGAATAGGAAACAAAATTTAGAAGAAAAGAATGGAAGGGTAGGAGTGGAATACCCACACGTGACATATTTTTCTCGAGACAGAAAAATATGGAGAATTAATGAAAAAAGTCAAAGAGAATTTAGAATATACAAATTCAAATAAGTTTGAATAACCCTCAAACTATTTGAATTTGGAAGCAATTTAAATGGAGACCAAAAGAGATGAGATAACAAAGGCATTGGGGATTTATGTTGCATGTGTGTTAAAGGTAATTCCAAATTATTAGAATATTTTATTATAGCTCCCTAATATTGGGAGGATATGTTATAAAGAGAATCACCATGTGAATTCCCTCGGTTTAAATGGACCGAAGATCCATGCAATTTAATTGGTTGAGTTTTAAAAATTAAATGACATGATGCAAAGCTCATGATGCAAAGATGAATGCAATCAAACCAACAACTCACACGATGAAACTCGGAAAAACATGGAAGGCGTCTGAAGCTCCGGTCTTGGGGCATCACACGGGATTTGCCGCACCGGGAAGGAGTCAACGTTCCTGCAAAGCATAGGCCTTTTTTATGTCATTATTCATTTTATTAGGTCTAGAATTAATTGACTAGATTTAATCGTAGGAAACATTGCTAGCAACGATGAACGACAGGGTTCTGGTGACTGCGACAATGTCTACCTGGCGGCAGAAGAATTTTTGTGGGAAGCTGACAATCAAGAGTTGATGTTGCTGGGTCCACCTGTCACATCAGAGATTGAGACCGACATCGAAACCGGCGCTGAGATTGAGACCGGCGCTGAGACCGAGACCGGCATCGAGACCGGCGCTGAGACTGAGACCGGTGCGGAGACTAGCGGAGCCGGTATAGAACCGAAAACAAAGAGGCAACGGCTTCCTAACAAGCTCAGGACTACTAGACTGGTGGTCATAGAGGTGGACAACGGCAATTTTGAGCCAAACGCGCCCGAGGAAGCGCGCGCGTGTTACGACAATCAAATAGGCTGCATCATACGGACAACCGCCACCATCAACGATGAAAAACTAAAGAAGATAGATAATATGCGTCCCTCCCTCCTAAAGAAGCTGCACCAGATATTATTGTTCCCGGGCCGGAATGAAAAGGATTATAAAGATCCAGATAAGGACCCGACAATGAAGAAGATAAACAAACACTCCATGACCAAGTTTAGCGAGGCGTTGGCCGCCTAAAAATCAAGGGTGAAAATCGGATCGTCAACAAAAAGGAACCCTACTCCAAGGTTGTAAAGGATAATCCGACAATCACGACAGAGCACTTTCAAATATTCAAGGCGGCTTGCGAGGCCGAAGCTGCGAAAAAAAGTCAAAGTACATGAAGGGGCTTCAACAGAGGAACATTGGGTGCCACCACCTCGGAAGCCGTGGTTACAGCGGGAAGAGGTCCATATGGGCCAAGGAGGATGCGGAAGCCGGGAGTCTGGGCATCCCACACCCGTTGGCGGAGTTCATCGTCTCGCAGGAGCGTGACATCCTCAGGGCCCGGCACCGTTGGGACCAAGTGAAGAAGGTTTTTGAGAGAACGCGGTCACGATGGAGTTCATGAGACTGCTGGTAATTTTAGTTTCTGATCAATTCGACTGCATGTTAGTCATATTTGTAAACGTCCTTGTGCCTTTTGCAGAGAGAGCAGCACATGATTGCGGCCGATAGCGACTCGCCGTCTTAGGCATTGGCGAGGCCCATGTGGGACACTCCATTCAACCGGGCGTTGAACATATTGAAAAGACTCACGGTGGAGACTCGACCATCGTATGGACGCATGCACGGTGTCGGAGACGGCGCCACATGGAAGAAGTACTACCGTGAGACCAGGGAGGAGAGAAAGGAAAGACGGAGGTTAACTGAAGAAAACATCGACAAGAAGGTTGAGATTGCGGTTGAGCAGAAATCATCTGAGACAGTCGCAACAGCGGTAGCTGCCGCAAAACAGGTGCTTGTAGATATGTCTACTACCTTGGTTCCGGCTGTTTTCAATTGGAGCATGCAAAATCCAGAAAAAATTGCAGCGGACTTTCCCCTTGCTGACTTCTTCGGGAGCAGCTCGACTAGCGTTGCACCAGCACCTGCAGCTGCACCTGCTCCCACACCGGCTCCCGCACCGGCTCCCGCACCGGACGTGCTCGGCGGTGCTTCGTCTTTGGCTGAGCTCGAAGCCCTCACGGTATCTGTCACACCGCCCCCCTTCAATAAATGTATAATCTCCCGTTTTCGTTGCCTTTCAGATGTCTCATGTCGCAGACTTTTCTTTGCAGGCCGAGGAAACCCCATGCACCATATTGTACACCATCGGCGACCAGAAGGTGGACGTGGGGAAGGCGACGATAATGGAGCCGAAGGAACCATTGTTCCACAGCCGGCCGATCCCCCCGGACATCTTCAAGGTTTCCGTGGTCAGTGTCAAACCGGGCCACGAGAATTTGGTTCCTCTGTTACTAGTGGGGGATGACGACGAGACCCCGCGGCGGCTTGGTGATTGTTGCAATGGGTGGGTCCTGTTGTGTCCAAAGAGTCTGCTTCGTCTGGAGGCGGCCGGGAGCACACGTACGAGCACACAGTTAGATATGAACATCAACACCTCACATACCCAATTAGCATCGGTTGTCGTGCTGGGTGATAGCGGAGGGGGTGAGGAAGAGGCTCCATTAGTCGCTGGTGACGCCGCCATAGATGAGGATGACGATGACACTCAACAGTATGTCAATACTGGCGCCTACTTAGGGTTTAAGCGTCATGAGTCGGTGCCTGAATTGCCGCCTCTAGAGTCTGAACGTATTATGGACAACCTTCGGGTAGTAAAGAAGTCTAGGAAGAGACCGAGGAAAGGCAAAAAAGCTGTTTCTATGATCCAGCCGCCTCAGCAGCCTTGGGTTCAAGATCGTATAGATATCCCTAGTGCGGCAAAATGGCATATCCTCGGTCAACCAATCCTACCTAAAGCAGCGCTAGGTGCCAGATTCGGCGATTTAAGGAGACTTCATGACGATGTGCTGCGGATAGATAAAGGCCTCATCGCCTCAAAAAATCCAAGATACCCACTCTACGTGGTTAACATGCCGCGACAATTGTCGTACATCGACACATTCTCCGCCGAGAAGTTCTTCCTTCGATTCGATTACATCTTCGACATGTTTCACTTGAAGAAGCTGGATTTTACGTTTGTCCGCCTTTATGGCTTGTGTTGGGGATATAGCTATCAGTTATGACCGCCCAGGAGGGGCCGGGTCAGTCCCAATGACGGGTCACAAAGGAAGCCCAGAAAACAGTTAAGGTGATAGTTTATTAAGGCTTGTAGAAGGTCTAAGCCCAGAGGCGGCTTAAGGCCCAGTATTGTAAACCGCTGCATGTAAGGAAAGACTTGTATGGAAAGGCATGTAAAAGAAGTCACCGAGCCGGACACGCTTTATGAGCCGGCCGGGACTCTTTAGGCCGCCAGGCGTCAACCCGTGTATATAAGGGGACGACCGGTGGCGGCTTAAGGAAAGAAACAAGAGATCGATAACCAAGCCGGCGGATTAGCCTCTTGGTGATTGAAACCCCAGCAATTCCAACTCAACTAGACGTAGGCTTTTACCTACATCGTAAGGGGTCGAACTAGTATAAAACCTCTCGTGTCCTTTGTCCCGATTAACCCCTTTAAGCTTCCTAGTTGTGATGGCCCTACGACTAAGTCCTTTTGCTAGGACATCTGCCGTGACAATTCCATGACAGTTGGTGCCCACCGTGGGGCCAGCACACGATGGATTTGAGTTCTTGAAGGGCAGCTTCGAAGGGCTCAAGGGATACGTTGTGGGCCGGATGACCAAGAGTCATCGCGGCAAGCTCTACATCGACGATGAAGGCTGGGGCCCCGAGGCCGGCTCAATTGAGTACGGGTACCGGGTCCCCTTCGATGGGATTCATGTCTTCATCGGCCGGATCAGCGAATCAGGCCCGGAGCCGGACATCGGCACCGACATCATCGAGACGGCTCAGCGCGCGAGACCCGCCCGGGCCCGACCCGCTGTAAAACGTGTCTTTGTGGGCTGCATCCATGGAGGTGAATATTCGGAAGGATCAGTGTATGGTGGTGAGACGACCATCTGTTCTGACACTACGTCATCCACAGGCGAAACAGACTCGTTGTATCAGCTGCAGGATGGCATGCTTGGGGGCTGTTCCGATGGCAGCAGTATTCCGGACCCCTTTGAGCCGCCGAATCGAGCTGGAGTCTTCATGGCAGGCACCCATCCCGGGCAGAACTCCACGGCTGCGGAAGCGACGGCCACCGGGTCGGCAGCGGCCGAGTGAGGAGACCCCGCGCGCTCCCCAACTCAGATACTAACGGACCTCACGGATAAGATGACGGCCCTATTGACTGTCATGGTAGAACCGGCAGACAAGGTTTAGCATGATGCGGAGGTGGCACGGGTGCGCGAAGAGATGGCACAGGCCAAGGAAAACTTAGCAGCTGAAGAGGTCAGGATGGCTGCGGAGCAGGCGGCTTTGGACGCTCGTGCTCAGTAGCTTCAAGCGGAGACTTTCCGTCTCTCGGTGGATCTAAACGCGTCAAACGAGGTCACGAGGAGGAGGCATCAGAAAACTCAATCACGTCTACCTCTAAAACTCGATCCCAGGAACCTTTTCCATACACCTGGGGCCGGCCCTAGTAACCCGCCGGAAGCAAATCGGACCACGACACCCGGAGCACGGATTCAACCACGGGCCATTGAGCCACCACGCATGTATACCGCTCCGCCTCATTATGCGCCAACACCACCGGGTTACTTCTCTAATCCTTTGGAAAACCTCATTGCTGCGTCGGCTCGTTTGGCGGCTCTCCTGATGGAAGGCGATTCTCCAACAGCAGTCAAAACACAAAGGGTGAGGGAGCTTCTTCAGATAGCTCTGGCACAGCAGGATGCGTACTCTTACAGTCGAGACAGAATCCATTTAACCCCTCGCCCGAGCCGGAGCCCGAGCTATAGCAGGCATATGGACTCGGCTGATATGTCAAGCAACGCTCAGCGCCGCAACCAACTGGGCAGACATAAGCCAGTGCAGGCGGGAGCCCCTAACTTGGCGGATCAGGAGAGGATTCGACAAGAGGTAGAGCGGGCGGTTCAATTGGTGGCTGAACAGGCGGCTCATCAAACGTTTCCGGTTTACCCACCAACGTCTGTTGAGGCAGGAGTAGCCACAAGGACCGAGGCGTTCCTTGCTTGGTGCCGGCTATACGTAATGAGCGCTTACCTAAAGAATTCAAGGGGCCTCGTAAAGTGCCTAATTACATGGCCGATTTGCAGCCCGGGGCATGGATTGAGAGTTACGAGATGGCAATGGAGCTCTTGGAGGTCAGCAATGCAGCAATGGCTAAGTACTTCACCATGATGTTGGATGGAACAGCTCGCACTTGGTTGAAAGGGTTGCCGCCCAATTCCATCGGCTCATGGGCAGAGTTGAAGGCCCGGTTCATTCAAAACTTCAAAGACACATGTAAGCAACCTATGTCAATCATGGACCTGACTAACTGTAAGCAAGAGGAAGGAGAGTCCACAACCCATTGGGTGCGCCGGGTCAAGGAGATAATACATTCATCTGATAAGATGGATGCTGGTTCAGCAGTCTTAATGTTGGAGAAAAATTGCTGTTTTGAACCTCCGAAGCAGAAGCTGGGGCGGCTCAAGCATGACTGCAATGACATGGGCCTGTTGATGGCGGCTCTGGTCAAATATGCTGATTCTGTGTCACAGCCCTAGATCAGTCCTTGTTTGACCTTGTTTGCATCCATGCATCATGTTTAAAGTTATGTGAAATTGAAATGGGGATTGTTCCAAACCCTATCACCAGAATTAAATCAACTAGGTTCAACTTAAAAAACATTTTCAATGAACCCAAAGTGCCTCAAGAAAAGTTCATGATTTTTGGTTAAGGTAGAAACCTCTTCAAAAAATGATGAATATATTTCTAGGACATTTTTGGATTTTTGGATTAACTCATATTGTATTTGAGTTGGGGCTATAAATTCCTATAAAATATTTGGTAGCTCCAAATATTCTGAAACTTGGTGAGGGCCTCTTGTTTAAATTAGATAGTGGCCACAAAAGTTTTCAGGATTTTATAAAGTGATTTAGTATTTTCCTAAATCAGAAACAAGTTATAGAAAATAGAATTTTTTTTGAAAGAAACAGAAAGCAGAGAGAGAGAGAGAGAGTTACCTTTGGCCCATGACTGTAGCAGCCCATTGGGCCATGCCAGTTGTCTTCCTCCTTGGACAGTAGGACAGTGGCGTGTGCCTCGCGCACGCGCGCACGCGCCCCCGGCCACCTCCTGCTTGCCGCCTCCCCCTGGACCTCCTAGACGACGCCACGCACGCCGCGTACCCAACCCTCTCTCCCTGGCCCATTTCCCCCTCTCTTCTGCAAGAACACGAGCTCGACCGAGCGAGCTCGCCGACGCCGATTGCCGTACCAGTGGCCATCGTCCACCCCTCGCCTCGCCGATTCTTCCAGAAGAACCGCCGCGCCTTCCTCTTCGTCTCCACCAACCCACGTGACACCGGGTGCACCGCAGCATCGTCTTCGCCGCCTTCATCGCCGCATCTGTCCGGCGATCACCGCGGTCGATTCGTCGTTGACAACGCCTCCCCGACCTCGAGCTCGCATCGTCGACCCCGCTGTGAGCTGCTGCTTCATCTCCCCCTTCTACCATGCTCGCGCACGCCCTCTAGCCATCGAGCCACCATGGCGGAGGCTTCCTGCCGTCGCCGGCCAAGTCGCCACCATGGCCACAGGCGCTGTACCTCGCAGCCGAGCATGCACTCGTGCTCAGGGCACTCCCAGAAAGCCTCCTAGCCCCTCAGCTTCCCCCTAGCGCACCGTAGCGCGCTGCCCTTCTTCACCAAACTCTGGCCGCCATCCGGCTCGTCACCGCCACCGTTGCACGCCGTCCCAGCACCCACCGCGGCCACCAGTAGATGCGTTGTAGCGCAAGCTTTCGAATGTGCCCAGCCACGCGAGCTCCCATCGCCGGAGTTGGCCGGACGGGCGACGCCGTCGTGCTGTGCTTAGCACCGACGTTTAGCCGTCGACATGGCACCGTCATTAGCGGTTAATGACCCCGCTAATTAACCTACACTCTCACTAACATGCGGGCCCCACTGCCTAACTAACCATCTAACAAAAATAGATTAAGATTAATCTAAACACAGTGGCCCCACGCGTCGGTGTTGACCTTGCAGACGTGGCCGTTTGAGAAAGTTAACATCACTGTTTAGGACAAACTATGTAAGTGGCATTTGATTATTCACATATGAAGTTTGAATTTAAACCTTGGGTTCAAACCAACTTCATCTAATCTGGACTCTAGTTGCATTAGCTCAAACACAAGCATATTGCCATGTCATGATCATGCATCATATTGTTGCATTGCATTGATTGTGTCCTTCTCTGTTTGCCGGTAACCATCCCCTCTCAATAGATGATGTTTCCGACGACGTGATCGATGACACTGATGAAGAGCTATATTATCTTCAGGAGTGCCAGGCAAGCAAAACCCCCTTGTTCATTCTGATACAATCCCACTTTCTCGCTCCTGCTCTCTTTTATTGCATTAGGACAACAACGATTCAATTGTTACATGCTGCGGTAGTTGAACCCCTTTCCTCTGCATGACCTGTCATTGCCACAGTAAATAGATGAAACCCACTAGCATGAGTAGGAGTTGTTTGAGCCCTGATGTGCCTAGTCATTCATGCTTGTTTTTCATGCCTGCTACTGCTTAGAGTTGAGTCAGGTCTGATTCATTGGGGATGATTTGGAATGGTGATGAACATGTCCTACTGTGTGTGAGCTAAGTGTGTGAACATGATTTGGTAAAGGTAGCGGTGAGAGGCCATGTAGGAGTACATGGTGGGTTGTCTCATTGAAACCGTCCTCAGGAACTGAGTTCTGTGTTTGTGATCCATGAACAACTACTACCACTCATTGGGATCCTTATTTAACCCTCTCGACTTATTAACCGCCCTTGTCCTCTGTCTAGGAGTTGCAACTAGTTTCTGGTGTTTGTAGGATATGTGTTGGAGGCCATGCGCAACGCTCACCCTAGGGGTGGGCTATGACGCGGTAGATACACCGTGGCACATTGTACCAGACGCCCGTTTGGTGTCTCGAGAACCCTGCACACATTGTTTGGGGCTGTGAGCGAAACTCGCGGATCGAACCCAAACAGGCGATAAACCCGGACTAGAGACTTGTGTGGTTAGTCAGGTCGTGGCTGACTCCCTCGCCAGGCTTCCGCTTGAAGGTTGCCGAGATACATGACGTGTACATCGTGGTAAGTGGCGAGAGCGTGTGTGAAGAAGTACACCCCTGCAGGGTTAACATCATCTATTCGAATAGCCGTGTCCGCGGTAAAGGACTTCTGGGTTTCCTGTACAGTTCATAGACAAGTGAAAGTGGATACTCTAAAATGCGCAAGATAAGCGTGAGTGCTATGGATGGCGTTCTCGTAGGGAGACGGAAGCGGATCCATAGTGGTGTATTGATATGGTGAATATGTGGACTCGTGTGCGCCACCTCAAAAGACTTACTTGCAGTCGTAGTTTAAGATAGCCACCGAGTCAAAGCCGGCTTGCTGTAGTTAAACTCCACCACCCCCTTTGTTGATACCGATGCATATGTAGTTAGTTCTGATGTAAGTCCTGCTGGGTACATTTGTACTCATGTTTGCCTATTTTATGTTTTGCAGAGAGACGTCAGTCTCGCTAGTAGTTCCGTGTGGACTTCGACATTTAGCTTGATACCTCAGCTACGATTTTGTGCCCTCGGCAGGATCTGGTAGATAGTCAGGCTTCTCAGCCTTCTTCATTTGTAGATGTATGTACCCAGACAAGTTAAGCTTCCGCATGTGCTTGTTTCTTGTATGCTCTGTATGTTGGGGTCATGAGACCCATGTTTGTAATGCTTTGCTCCTCGGAGCCTAATGAATAAATACTTTGAGTCGTAGAGTCTTGTTGTGATGCCATGTTGTATTTATCCTTGGTAGCCTCTCTTATGGGGAAATGTAGTCTTGTGCTTCCATGAGCCATAGTAGTCCGCTATAGCCCGGTTCACCGGAGTCCTGCTAGCCCAGCACTACTGCTCCGGAACACTTGACTGGCCGGCATGTGAGTCACTTCGTTCCTGTGTCTGTCCCTTCGGGGAAATGTCATGCGATGACATCCGGAGTCCTGCCTAGCCTGCTACGGCCCGGTTCACCGGAGTCCTGTTAGCTAGTGCTACAGCCCAGATTCGCACGCTGCTGACCGACATGCTCGATGTTGATTCATGTATGCCTGTCCTCGTAAGTTAGTGCCACTTTGGGTTCACGACTAGTCATGTCGGGCCGGGTTCTTTGTGATATGGATGCTAGCGACACTATCATATACGTGAGCCAAAAGGCGCAAACAGTCCCGGGCCAGGTAAGGTGGCACCCATGGGAATACCGTGCGTGAGGCCGCAAAGTGATATGATGTGTTACATGCTAGATCGGTGTGACTTGGGATCGGGGTCCTGACAGCTTTGGTATCAGAGCCTGACTGCCTGTAGGATTACCAAGCCAAACTCGTCGAAGTTGAGTCTAGAAATACTTTAGTTATATAAGGGAATTGATTGTGGAAGGGAACATAAGGCTCTTTTTACTCCTTTACCTTATGCCCTTCTGATCTGAGTCAACCTCTTCTTTTCCACGGGGTTAAGAAACCAAGCCTTCTCATCTATCTATCAGGATGACGTGTTACTAATCCATAGACTTATAGGATTGATGGATTCATGTCGCAGTTCAGTTTCCAGTACTTTCGTGTGTTCATAGTTGGTCTCGGAACCTTGATATTGTGATGTTGAGTGGTTATGCCACCATTTTGCAGGATGTCTCAAATCTTTTTGAGCATTTACAGCCGTTATGTTATCCGAGTCATCCCAGGTTACTAAATAGTCTGATGCATTTGCAAATCCTTTCTTCCCGTTCCCGATGTCCTTTTGGTCAGAATAAGCACACTAACCGGTGCGTTGAGGTACTCTATTGCCTCGGTATATATGTTGGGGCTATTATTATGACCCTAGGTGTTTTAGGGAGTCACCTAGAAATGTAGCCATGTTTTGTGTTCCCGGTGTGATGATTCTGGCCACCATTCTCGAAAGCATCCCGTGATGCCATTTAGTAGTAGGTATTCTACTCCTGGGTTCTTGACCCAAGATCCACTCTACTTACCTCGTGTCGATAGTGTTGCTCGTACCTTTATGGTATTAGTAATCTTTGTGATAGTCTTCGAGGTCCGTGGTATATCATTCTTCCAAATACCATGAACCATCATGGTAGAAGTTCTTTTGAACCAAGAGATCACAAACAGGGTGCTCTTCAGGAGTACTCCATTCAGATTGTGAATCTGCCAGTCCCTTTTCTTCTGCATGGGTTATCCGGGAGTAATATGTTGAACTTGTTCGACATACTAATCTATGCATCCATAACTCAGAAAATCATATGTTCTTTGAGTTGTCCCTCATTAGTTGTTTTCTGACCTCCGACTATCAATTTCTAGTCAAGAGTAGTCGTGCATTCGTGTTATCGATGCCTATTGTTCTTGTGGTCCGACAAGCCATTCTATTCTGGAATGACTAGGAGAAACAAACTCTAGCACCTCATCCATTTCTTGGACTAGTCAAAGTAGTTGTATTTCGCAGATCAAAATGCCAATCTAGCTTTTGCTTTGTTCTACCTTGGAGTGTTACCGTCTTTATGTCAAGAATGTCATGAGAATTGCACCACCTCTTATGAATTCTTGATGGAGTGATACTTCTCGCCATCATTATTCATTCCTTGGTCCCATGTTGTTGTAACCGGAATGCCAACAAGTGAACTGTGATGTGTGAAATTAATACTACTAGCAACCTCGTTTCTAGGTAGTTAATGGACAATACTCTCACTCTTAGCATGCCGGTTATTGAGTCATCATCCTAAGATTGATCGTGCTACCTAGTCCTTATTTTTGGTGCACACTTTGATCAATGTGTTCGGATTACTCAATCCCTTGCTTATTTGATCATATCGTCTTGCCCTGAAAAGCAAGATTGTTCTCGAGCTTAGAGACATATCGGTGGTTCGTCATTTTTCGGATATCTTCTCGGAAGTATTACCAGGTTTCCCCCTGACCGTTATGTTGAGCTCGCGATCAAGTTGGTTTTCTTATAAACCACCCCTCTCCAAGAATCCGTATTGGATACCCCTGAGCTAGTTGTTTAAGCCAAAACAACTTGGAGAGTTTGAAGATAAAAGCTTTGCCTTACCTCGTTCATTCCAAAGGGATATCTTTGGTGTATGTATATTACAGAAATATGATATCTTCCTCCATTGAACCTTGTGGTCAGTTGTTGGATCTATTGTCTTATCCAATCTTTTGATTTGAGTATGGGCTATCGTCAAATCAATTCAGAACCAACGATGTTCGTAATGTTGTCTTACTCATGGTTGTTTCCTCGAGCATACACCATTACATCCTTTGGGTCTGACCAATACTATGTCCTTGTTCACATAATTATGGAATTCCATTTATATGGTCATCCTGATGACTTGTTGTGGAACCCATCAGCAGCATTTTATCATCTCCATGTTCATGTTGAACATTAAGCTAGTGCTGGAAACTTTTGAAAGCATTTCTTCATGCTATCTCATGAAGCATATGTTTGGATGAAAGAAGTGACTTCCTCTAATTCATGTGCATCCGATGCAAGTTGCCGCCGTGAATTCGAGAAAGTTTATTTTTGTTTCCTTCGGGACCATCCCAAGTCAGCCATGCATATGTGCGAAGTATTCTATGGTTTGGAGACTTGCAACCTTCATTCTATATGTATTCCTAGCACACCAAGCCACTGATTGAGTTGTTCGAGGAAAAGGAGTTGCTGTGCGAATACTAGTTCATGTACAAGATTCCAATATCCTCGATGATGGTTCCCAACTAGAACTCGATAGTGTATTGTTGTAAGACTACCATGTGGTCATGCTTGTCTGGGACAACGTGTTGACATGTTTGTAGCAAAACCAGCTCATGCTTTGGAGCTTGCTATCGTAGTTCATTCCCGAGAATCTCGCAATGCCATCTCTTTGATTTGTGTTGCTACCTTTCTTTTTCCAGACATGCTGTCTGAAATATCCCGATACCAACCAGATCTGAATCTCAGGCAGATATGATGGTTGGAACATTCCCAACATTTGCATTTTGTTCCCAGCTTGCACCGCCATTGTGCCATTTTCTATGGTCTGCCTTCTCAGTAATTAATGTCTAGGATCATCTTCAAAAGTGGACTTCCCATGAGTCCCATCCATTTCCGGTGATAAGCAAAAATCATCCATTGCGCTGTCTTCAACAAGGTAGTCCACATCATCCATTCTAGTCGATATATTCAATTCTTTCGAACCTCCTTGAATGATCGTTTGTGATTGTCTTAGTCTGGCATAAAGAGTTTCAATGGTCATTATATCAAAAGTAATTCTTTTTGCCACTTAAGGGAATAGCTCTATGAGTCACCTTCCCTGAGGTGCCCCGTTAGGTAATCATGGCAACTTATCTCCTTGCTACTTTGACACTCACTCACCTTCTCACCTAAGCGTGGGATTGTTGCCTACCAATTTGGAGCTTCGTCATAAGTCCCTCTACATCCCTCTTGATATGTGTTTTGTGTCTCAGTTCGCGAGATGTTTCTACGTCTCACTCCGTGAATTGATCGTAAGTTTGAATTTGAACCTTGGGTTCAAACCAACTTCATCTAATCTGGACTCTAGTTGCATTAGCTCAAACACAAGCATATTGCCATGTCATGATCATGCATCATATTGTTGCATTGCATTGATTGTGTCCTTCTCTGTTTGCCGGTAACCATCCCCTCTCAATAGACGATGTTTCCGACGACATGATCGATGACACTGATGAAGAGCTATATTATCTTCAGGAGTGCCAGGCAAGCAAAACCCCCTTGTTCATTCTGATACAATCCCACTCTCTCGCTCCTGCTCTCTTTTACTGCATTAGGACAACAACGATTCAACTGTTACATGCTGCGGTAGTTGAACCCCTTTCCTCTGCATGACCTGTCATTGCCACAGTACATAGATGAAACCCACTAGCATGAGTAGGAGTTGTTTGAGCCCTGATGTGCCTACTCATTCATGCTTGTTTGTCATGCTTGCTACTGCTTAGAGTTGAGTCATGTAACATCCCAAATTTTTAATTTGGAATGTTATACATAGATCATTTTTACATATCATATTTTATTGCATTTCCTCTCGCGATCCTCGAAATCCTAAGCAACTCAAGGACCCTCGGAGAGAGTTGGTGATTTCCCCGGTTTTCAAATTTGATTTTATCAAATTTTGAAACGAGGTTTTTTGGTTTTAACTATTTTTCTCTCCGAAAATATTTCATAATAAAAATATATGAGAGGAGACAATATGACTTCTCCAAAATAAATGAAATGTTGGAGGAAAAATATTAAAATCAATATTTGTTTTTATTTGGATTTTATTTGCAATTTTGTTTGCATTAGAAAAATTGCATGTTTTCAAAATTGCATTTTAGGGCCAAGAAAATGTTCATCTCGTTCTAAATATTTTATTTAGACGCAATTTTTTTTGGCATTTTTAGATTTTTATTTTATTTTCTAGGATTTTTTTAGTTTCGGCGGAATTATTTAAAAAAATGCGCGTGGCTAACTGGGCCGAAGCCCAGCCGCCGGCCCACCTTCCCCGCGACGCCGTCTCCCTCAGGAGACCGACGCCGCCACACCTCGACCCAGACCGGACTCTGCTAGGACTCCGCCGCCACCGCCCCTTTGCCCCCTCCCCAAGGCACCCCCTCCCCTTAAATACCGCGCCCCCGGCCACCACCACCCGCCACCACCACCCCGCCTCGCCCCGCAGCCCAAGCCAGCGCAGCCGCCGCCGCTTGCCCGCGCCGCTGCCGCCTGCCGCTGCCGTGCCGCGCCTCGCCTCGCCGTCGCCGCCGTGCCTTGCCGGACAGACGAGGTAGCCGCCGGTTTTTTTAAATAAAACCGATCTGTTTTTTTAAGAAAACCCTAACTCTTTTTTTCAGGTTCGCCAGTTTTTCACGGGTTATCTTTTTAGCGGACGTTCGTCCGTACGTTCATTTTAACGAACAGTTTTCGCTCGTTAGTTACTGATAACGAACGCTCATTCGTTAGCCTGTTCGTCAGTTTTCTTTTATCGGATTTTTTCCGCGGTTATTTCTGATCGCGATTTCTAATCCGATTTTCGTTCTAGTTTATCTTTTCGCTCGTTAGTCAGAATCAGGCGATTCAAGCGCCTAGATCTTCGTATCGAGACCCTCTTTCCGCTTAAAGAACTTGCACAAGTTCTTGCTACTGTAAATTTGACCTAGGTCTAGATTAGTAAACGGATTTTGTTTCTTTCGCCGTTTGAGTTTCGTTGCTCCGTTCGATTTGATTCTTTTTGCAAACCGGAGTTCTTAAGTTGAAGTTTCTGGTTAGATCTTCTTATTTGAGTTTTACCCATGCTTCTTTGATTGATTTCTTATGTATGCTATTGTTTGTTTGCGATAGAATTCCCGGAGTGCGAAGCGTGTTATTTGGAGTCTCTAGGTTACATGGATCGTCAGCAAGGCAAGTAACACTTTGATCATACCCCTTTATCACCCAGTTTTTATGCATTAGTTCCAATCCCCACACATTGCATGGTTAGGATGTCATTAACATGTGGGTTGGGAAGTAGTTGATGAGGTAGAACCTATTACCCTGTTACATTCAAACCCTTGGGAGTTACACTTACGAATTGCTTATATTGCTATGCTATGCTCATAGACGAGGTTTGGGTGGGTGAAATCCATGACAGATGTGAGATTGTTAATTAATGGTTCAACTTAAGGTGGCAACTTTAATACACATCTGGGTGGATTGAGGCACCTGGAGTACCCAGTGTTGCCTGTATTTTTGGAAATCCCGGAGTACCCGTGTGATCTTCCTATGGACCGCCACCCAGGCTCAAAGGGAACTGAGATTATTCATGCTAGAAACTTTCGTGTGCAGCCACAAGCTATTATGGGCTCTAGCATAGTTGAGTAAGTTACGTGAAGCTCTTGAAGAGGTGGATCAGCAGGTAGTGGGTTGTAGGTTTGGTATGGTCTGCCCAGAGTAGAGAGTTAATGTTTCTGAAAGACTGTGTCTCGGTCATCCATTTCTCAAACACCATGTAGTGCGAGAAATCCAACGGAGGCGATCGAGTCTTGTGGGGAAAAGTGCGCAAACCTCTGCAGAGTGTACAAACTAATCATGGTTAGCCGTGTCCCAGATTATGGACATCTTGAGTATCTAGTACTTGGAGTATCTTAAGTATCTCATCACTCTAAATTAATGTTGTGGGTTGATAATTACATTAATTGGGATTGAGTTGGAGGAACCTTCTCAATGATGTTTCAACTACCATGATAGTTAAATTAAAATCTATTCCTTTGTTGTAGGGAAAAATTGGCTTTTCGCAAAAACTATAACCATAGAGCTTTCCACCAGCCAAATATGCATGTAGTGATAGCATTATTCTGTTCTTGCTCTACTGTGTTACTTTGCCAGCATATTCCATGTGTTGACCCATTTTCGGGCTGCAACGTATTATGTTGCAGACTTTTCAGACGAGGAGTAAGGTTTGTTAGGTCACTGTCGTGCAGCTCAGCTATGCCGTTGGAGTTGACGGACTCACTTTATCTTCCAAGCCTTCTGCTGTTATCTTCTAGGCCATATTTATTGTAATAAGTTCTCTTTGGAGACATTCAATGTAATAAGTGTGTGATTGCTACTCTGTTATAAATCCTCGAGTATTGTGTGTGTCAGCATTACCGATCCAGGGATGACACTAAAGCACAGAGACTTGGCCGTTTGAGGTCGAGTCGCTACAAGTCAGGTCTGATTCATCGGGGATGAATTGGAATGGTGATGAACATGTCCTACTGTGTGTGAGCTAAGTGTGTGAACACGATTTGGTAAAGGTAGCGGTGAGAGGCCATGCAGGAGTACATGGTGGGTTGTCTCATTGAAACCGTCCTCAGGAACTGAGTTCCGTGTTTCTGATCCATGAACAACTACTACCACTCATTGGGATCCTTAATTGACCCTCTCGACTTATTAACCACCCTTGTCCTCTGTCCAGGAGTTGCAACTAGTTTCTGGTGTGGATGATATAGTGGTGAAGTACAGAGAAGAGGAAACCTTAGTAACAGATCTGAAGGAGACCTTTGATAACCTCCGGATTTACAAAATGATGCTTAACCCGGCTAAGTGTGTTTTTGGAGTCCCCGCTGGCAAACTCTTAGGTTTTTTGGTGTCTAACAAAGGTATTGAAGCTAACCCGGAGAAAATTAAGGCAATCACCTCCATGGCCAAACCGGTGTGCATCAATGACGTTCAACGGCTGGCGGGTCGCGTCGCTGCTTTGAGCCAGTTCATAAGCCGGTTAGGGGAGAAGGCGATGCCTTTGTATCAGATGATGAAAAAGACGAATGATTTTGTTTGGAGTGATGCTGCAAACTCCGCCTTTGAGTATCTGAAGAAAAAACTTGCTGAGCCGCCAGTTCTTGCTGCTCCGGTTGAGAAAGAGGCGCTATTATTATATGTAGCCGCTAACTCACGAGCTATTAGTGTGGCGATTGTGGTGGAACGCAAGGAGGCTGGCAAGGAACATCCAGTCCAAGGGCTGGTTTACTACGTCAGTGAGGTGTTGATTGAGTCTAAACAAAGATATCGACATTGGCAGAAACTCGTATATGGGGTGTTCATGGCAAGCCGGAAGCTCAAACATTATTTTCAGGGTCACCCAATCACTATGGTTAGCTCTGCTCCATTGGGAGGCATCATTCAAAATAGAGAAGCCACTGGACGAGTCGCCAAGTGGGACATTGAACTTGGGTCTCATGGGTTGAAATATGTACCACGTACTACGATCAAATCTCAAGCACTAGTTGACTTTATTAATGATTGGATAGAATTGCAGATGCCAGAAGAGAACCAGACAACACGTATTGGACAATTCACTTTGATGGGTCCAGACAATTGGAGGGCTCGGGGGCTGGAGTTGTTTTAACTTCCCCTCGAGGTGACAAGTTTTGTTATGTGCTGCGACTGATGTTTCCTTGTACTAACAACGCAACAGAGTATGAAGCCTTGCTCCATGGTCTTCGAATGGCCAAAGAGATGAGCCTGAGCCGGGTCCGGTGTCTTGGCGATTCAGATTTGGTGGCTCAACAGGTGTCAGGCAAGTGGGATTCCAAGGACCCTCTCATGGCGGCTTATCGCTGTGAAGTCGATGCTGTTGCAGGATATTTTAAAGGTTATCAGGTAAAACACATTGATCGTAGGAAGAACGAAGCGGCAGATGCTCTAAGCCGGTTGGGGTCTCAGCGTAAGCCGGTGCCACCTAACACCTTTTTGGATGTTTTGCATAACCCGTCTATGAAGTTACCTACAGAGGAAGATTTGGCTATTGCTGACCCGGAGGCACAGTTGGTGGCGGCTCTTCACATCATCCTAGATTGGACAATACCGTTCTTGGCTTACATGACCTGGGGTGAGTTACCAGAGGATGAGATCCTGGCCCGACAGATAACCCGGCGGTCCAAGTCAATGATGATTTCTGATGGAGAGTTATACCATCGCAGCGTTTCTGGAGCGTTTCAGCGGTGTGTTTCTCCTGAAGAAGGCCAAGAGATACTTTGTGCAATCCATGAAGGGGATTGTGGTCATCACGCCGGGTCAAAGTCTTTTGTGGCCAAAGCTTTTCGTCATGGTTTTTATTGGTTGACGGCTCACGCTGATGCAGAGGATCTGGTCAGTAGGTGTGATGGATGTCAAAAATTTGCATGGCGAGCACATGTGCCGGCTCAAGAGTTGTGGATGATTCCAATCACCTGGCCGTTTGCGGTCCAGGGACTTGACATGGTTGGACCTTTCAAAAGGTCTAAGGATAAAAATGCACATCTTTTAGTAGCAGTTGACAAATTCACAAAGTGGGTTGAGGCGGAGCTAGTGGGTAAGTGTGATGCAGCCACAGTGGTTCAGTTCATGAAAAAGGTGATTTTTCGCTTTGGTTTTCCACACAGAATTATCACTGACAATGGCACTAATTTATCCCAAGGGGCTATGGAGGAGTTCTGTCAATGTGAGCATATCCGGCTTGACATTTCTTCTATAGCTCATCCTCAGTCTAATGGGCAGGCTGAGAGAGCAAATCAGGAAATCTTAAAAGGTCTCAAACCCCGGCTCATGGTTCCCTTACAATGGATGCCGGGTTGTTGGGTAGAGGAGTTACCCTCGGTATTGTGGAGTATTAACACCACCCCTAACAGATCTACTGGTTATACACCCTTCTTCATGGTTTATGGAGCGGAAGCAGTACTGCCTAGTGACATCTGTCATGACTCGCCTCATGTAGCGGCTTGTGTTGAATCTAATAACGAACAAGCCAGACAGGATGCGCTTGACTTATTAGATGAGGAAAGAGACTTAGCAGCAGCTCAATCAGCAATTTATCAACAGGACCTGTGCTGCTATCACAGCCGCCGGGTTAAGTCCAGGACTTTTCAAGAAGGTGACCATGTGCTCCGGCTCATCCAGGATCTGTCAGATGCACACAAGCTATCCCCACCTTGGGAAGGACCCTTTGTGGTTAGCAAAAACTTAAACAACGGGTCATACTACCTCATTGACGTTCGAGAGCACAAAGACTCTCGTAAGTCAGAGGAGGAGACCCGCCGGCCATGGAACATTGCTCAACTTCGGCCATACTACACCTGAGCCATCGGCTCTCATCATGTACATACTTTGACGTTGTATATACTATGATAAGTAATAAAGTAGGACCTCTGTCCTTTTCCTTTTTAACTATTATAAATCTTTACTCCTTTTTACTATTTCAAATGACTATTAAGGAGCTGATCATATCTGAATCAAGTCTAACCTTTTTGGTCCGTCTTATGATCGTATTTGAATCTAGATGTAAACCTCATGATCACTTGGGGGCTTCCTATTCAAACATAGGTCGTATTCGAACCAAAGAGAACATAGCTGTCGTAACCCTCTTGATCGGCTCAAAGCCAAACTCACTAGGGGGCTTCTTGATCGTATCCAAATCATAGCTTAACCCCTTTTGGGTCTGACTTGGATCGTATTCGAATCAGGGTCGTTAAAAATCTCTCAAGGTCATTTGGGGGCTTCCTGTTCAAACATAGGTCATATTTGAACCAAAGAGAACATAGCTGTCGGTACCCTCTTGATCGGCGCAACGCCAAAGCCACTGGGGGCTATTTGATCGTATTCGAATCTTAGCTTAACCCCTTTGGTCCGGTTTACTGATCGTATTCGAATCAGAAACCCCCAACCTTTAGTTACAAGGTTATTTATATTGTTTGTCATCTGGTATTTGTCTTATTGGTCTTTTATTGTCTCAATTTTAAACAATCAACATGGTTTTTTCGTCGGTTTGACTATTTGACAATAAACCGCCAAGGCATAACAATCATCAGGTATTCAGAAGCATTGACTTCTCAAAAAAAGGGACTGGATCGCCAGCCTCATCACCTGGGTTATATAAACCGGTGGTCCAGAGGTCGAAGATACAGGTATGACTGTTGTTTATGAACAGTTTCTTTGCGTGGTACTCCAAGGTTATTTCAACCATGTTTCTTTTCACGTTTAGTTCAATTTGTCTACTATGATAAAACTTTTTGGTCATGAACCGGGTATTCTGACCCGTTCGGTGTCAAACCGCCAAGCAAGTATTTCCTTTTTACAAGAACAGAGTGGAAATATTACAAAGATAACCATGAATGTGACGCATATATTAACATAAGGAAGCACAGAGTCACAAACGGCGTCTTGTGCACGATGTCATAGGCAAAATTTCGCAGTGTTCAAAGCTAATTCTATTACAAGGCTTTTACAAGCCCACAAAGATGGTTCTCATTCTTCCCTTGCCGGTTCACCTCCTTCTATCAACTGAAAGCTAGGATTGGATCAGTCAAGGCCGTTCACGGCAACGAACTCGGATTCATCATCAATCAAGCCAGCTGGATCAACTTCTGGTGCAAACGTGTGTCGGCGAACTGGTGGGATAAGGTCTGTCACCATGTAGGAAGGAGTCGCCATCTTCTTATTCTCCAAATCAAAACCCGGCTGGTATTTATCAATATTAGTTTCATCTCCAAGGATGGTAGCTTGAGGTTAAACTCCCCTCATGCAAGCCATGAAGTCATCTTGCTCAAAGGGAGACCCGTCTTCCTTTACAGCTGGGTACCCCCTAGCTACATCCACCGGGTCTAGATCTGGCACCCAAGCCTTGGAATGGCTCAGAGCAGTCAAAGCTCCGACTCTAGCGCAAGATCGTTTGACCTCTTGGAACCTGGCGGGTAAGATTGACAATTTCTTCAAGACGTCATTGAGCCGGTTGGGTCCTTGATTGGCAGGAGAGATAGCAGCGAGTGCTCGTTGGGCACCAATGTACAACTACTCCACTAAAGTATATACGGCCTTCAGTTTCGTCATGTTATCCTGGTTCAGGTTTTTGCTTCGCGGGCCTGCACATAATTTTTCAATTAAGGGGTCAGCAGGCGGTTTGTCTTCTGAGTCACAAGAAGGTTAAACAGATCAGTACAAACAGCTTACCAAAGATGGAGAAAACCATTTGAGACACCCAGTTCTTTAAACCGGTCAGCTCCGTAGTAACCTCCTCAAGAGCTGCTTTAGCTTTTTCGACGCGTTGTGTCAGTAGTGTTTTCTCTTCAGCCCAGGTTTTCTTCTTGGCAGTCAAGTTGTTTCTCAATTTTTCCATCTCAGCAAGACTTAATTGAAGCTTAGAGTCAGCAGCCTTGATTTTTGCCTCCTGATCCACCAGCTGGGTCTTGGCGTCAGTTAATTACAAACCCAATTCAGATAGGGCATTCTGCAAAACATGTACACGCGTGTCACAACTCAAGAGTCAAGATTCAAGTCTCAAGTGCCTTTGCACTGCAAAACCACATGAGAGTTGGGGGCTAATGTATGCCAAAACAGTTTCTTATGATGCTAACATATTTCAAGTCCCAAGTACCTTACAAAGTAACAGCACTTGGCACTTGGGGGCTAATGCATGATATTCAGAAAGTCTCTCAAGATTAACCCGGATTACAATATTAGTTGGATTCAGCACAAGACAGTTATGAAATTAAAAGTACCGGCTCATTTATGATCAAGTGAACCGGGCCTTGGGGACTACAGGTGAAGTTTATTCTAATTTATTGGACTTTAGAAAAATCTAAAGGTAAAGTTTTAGCCTATATCATAAGTCTACAGATCATTCAGGTTTTATCATAATCTATAGACTTGGGGGCTGGCAGAATATAAGTAAGCCAGAAAAACATACCTCATACTTCAGCTACAACTGCTTGACCATTTCAATTTCCGACTCATGGCTGAGATAGCCGGACAATATATCATTGGCATTCAGATGGCTATAATGCAAAATATCAAAATGCACTCTCTGTCTCTCCAGGGCGTCTTGTTTAGCGGTGTGACGGGCCAACACGGTGGGATTCCCCGGCTCAACAAAGCGGCTTCCAGTGCTCAGAACGTCCTGGGCAGACGGTGATGGCGGGTTGGCCGAGCTGGATGGTCCGGTAGCAGAAGGGTTAAGGATGGTGTCGTCAGCTGATGGCTCAGGAGGATCTGTTTGAGTATTGGCCGCCGGGTCTTCTGGTGTTTCAGTTGGAGGAGGAGAAGGTGGCATGGCCGGTTCAGGTGCAAGAACTGGCGGGTCTTCCGCCGGCCTAGTCACCTTGTCTTTCTTGGATTCGGCTTGGCCACTAAGAAAGATGTTATGAAACAGTTAGTATAAAGAAGCAGTTTGAAAGACACAGAGGAAAGATAAATTCTCACTTACCCAGGGGCAGCCTTAAAGGTCGGGAATTGAGTTTGAGACGAGTCGCCAGAAGAGCGAGACACCTCCTCCAAAAAATAAAAATAAAGTTAGTAATGCAAGGGAGAAGATCCGTTAATGAAAAGTAAAAGACGAAGAAATAAACCTCATTCGGGCGTTTTTGAGGAGTCTGTTGAAGAACAGCAGGCGGTTCATCATCGTTCCGGGCCTAACGGCGGCTCTCATGTTTCTGCTTTTTCAAAAGATAATTAGGGTCCAGATAAGGCAAAGGGTGTGAAAACCTTACTTTCCGGTTATGACTCGAAGTTTATGTCTTGGCAAATGGGTTGAGTCGAAGGAAATAGTTACCTCTTCTTCTATGGCCTGACAAGCCCCGTGTCATCCTAGCAATGATCAGTGTTAATAAGATTATTAAAAAGCTGGCCAAGGGAGTCAAGGGCTACCTCCGACTCAGAAGTATCATCGTCAAGTCTCAACACATCCTCAATGGTGCTCTTCTTCTTCTTCTTAGATCTCCGGGTCATCTTCTTGGCGGTTATGGCGGCGGCTCTAGCTTTCTTGGTGGCTTCGTGGTCGTACTTGGCTTTCCAGAAATCAGATTTGGCCTATAAACAAATAAGCAAGATGAAAGGTCATGCATGTATTTTAAAAAGTTGAGAAAAATACAAAGAGGAAGAGAGCAGAGGTTCTTTACCTCTAGCACCGGGTTAAGCTTGCAGAAGGGGTTTAACCCAACTTTACTGCAATCCTCGTATTTGCCGTTCACCAGAGGGGTTGACATTGCAACAATATCTTCTTCAGTTAATTGAATGGAGCTGTGATGAAGAGAGTCGTCTAGGCCTCCACCGTATTCATACATCAATTTTGATCGGCGGCTTAGAGGGATGACCCGCAATGCAACCCAGCACCGGGTCAAATCAACTCCGGTTAAGCCGTTCCCCAATAAAGTGTTAATCCTTTTAATGGATGGAATCAGCTTCTTGCATTCGGTGGCAGTGAGTTTGTCAGGGAGTGCAAACTTCGAGTCAAGACGCTCTGCGCGATAACCCAGTAGCGGCTTCTCATTCGCTGGTGAAGTATCTTGACAATAGAACCAAGTCTGATTCCAGTCCTTAGGATGACTCGGCAAGACTATTAGGGGGAAGACGGCGCCCTGTCGACGCTGAATTGAGATACCCCCAAGTTCCAAGCTAGGGCCATTGGTGCACTCGTTCTGGCGGTTCAGATAAAAATACTCTCTAAAGAGTTCCACAGTCGGTTCTTCTTGAAGGTACACCTCGCAGAGGACTTGGAAGTTGCAGATATTGGATATGGAATTAGCCCCGATGTCTTGAGGGTGCAGTTTGAAAAAATGGAGGACATCTCTGAAGAACTTTGAACCGGTGGGGAAAAGCCACGGTTCATGTGATCAGAAAAGACGATAACTTCACCATCTTTTGGATTGGGCCGTTCCTCGTCCGAGTCAGGTGCATGATAAGACATGACATTCTTCCCTGGCAAAAATCCTATGGAGAAGAACTCCTTCAAATTGTCCTCAGTTACTGTTGAGGGAACGCAGTTGCAGACAGTCGGTGCTTTGGATGGCATGATGTTCAAAAGGCGATCTAAAAAGAAAGCAACACGCCGGTTCAATTCAATTCTAATGGTACAGGGGAGTAATGGCGGCCTACATAAGGGCTAATGTCATATAAGGAAAAGTAAGCCGACGCAATAAGCCGCCATGACTACAGATATTTGAGAAAGCATATTCGGCTTAGTGTTGAGACAAACAAGTTTCCTAATTGCTTGATATTATTCGAGATCAAATGGCTATTCAAAATGGAAAAAATTCTGGACCGAAAAGTTTTGCACAGATGAGTTTGTGAGTCCTAATGAGGCCTTTATACTAGGAAAAGGGATCCACTAGTGTCAAGAGTAGGCACAAAACAACTACCGCACAAACATATATCTCTTTTGGGATCAAGAAGAGGATACAAGGAAGAACTACGGAGAAACCGCGATGAACTACGAAGAACATGCAGAAACCTAGAAAGCTCTAATGCAAATCTGAGGAGCAAGAGGGGAAATGCTTACAGCCATAGATCTTCCGAGGAAGGTCGCCGCCGTTTTTCTTCTCGACTGATTCCGGTCGATGCAGCGACCAAAGTCGACGGAGGTGAGGTGTTCTCTGGCGGCGGTGGAGCTCGAGCAGCAACGGAGGTTGCGAGAGGAGGAAGACAAAGAAGAGAGAAGAATGAGAAAGACCGGGGCATGCCTATTTATAAGGGAGTAAGCGAACAGGCGGGTGCGAAAATCGAGGAGACCCGAATAATGATTATCCAACTAAATGGATGCCTCGATTCTCGGAAGGCATTAAAGAATAAATATCCGTTCAGAGATGACGTCACACTGGCTGTTTGTGTTTTCAAGAAATGACGTCATGGTGGGTTATAAAAATTTCTGCGAAGAAAGGAAGATGATTTTTTTCTAAGTATTGAAGGTTGACAAAGAACAAAGTTCAAAGTCAACCCGGGGCCTAATGTTGGGGATATAGCTATCAGTTATGACCCGCCCAGGAGGGGCCGGGTCAGTCCCAATGATGGGTCACAAAGGAAGCCCAGAAAACAGTCAAGGCGATAGTTTATTAAGGCTTATAGAAGGCCTAAGCCTAGAGGCGGCTTAAGGCCAAATATTGTAAACCGCCGCCTGTAAGGAGAGACTTGTAAGGAAAGGCATGTAAAAGAAGTCGCCGAGCCGGACATGTTTTATGAGCCGGCCGGGACTTTGTAGGTCGCCAAGCGTCAACCCGTGTATATAAGGGAACGACCCGGTGGCGGCTTAAGGCAAGAAACAAGAGATCGATAACCAAGCCGGCGGATTAGCCTCTTGGTGATCGAAACCCCAGCAATTCCAACACAACTAGGCATAGGCTTTTACCTTCATCGTAAGGGGCCGAACTAGTATAAAACCTCTCGTGTCCTTTGTCCCGATTAACCCCTTTAAGCTTCCTAGTTGTGATGGCCCTACGACTAAGTCCTTTTACTAGGACATCTGTCATGACAATTCCACGAAAACTTGCACATGAACTACATCATCGGGGTTGAGCAGATACCTCATATCTGTGTTGCTGACCCATACTTCATGCACGAGGTCTTCTTGGGAGTCTACGCAGAGCACCGTGAATACGCGAGGGAATACATCGACAATTTCATGCTCGCCAATAAGGACAACAAGGCGATTCTCGTGCCTTATCATCCCCTGTAAGTCATCCGCACGGATATCCTTCCTTTGATTTCAATCATTCATTTGATTGGTGGAAGCTAAATAATTTGAGGTGTACTTATTTTGCGCAGCGGCGGCTGCGCCGTCCTCATCATCCTCTACCCCCAATACTCCCACGCTCTTTATTTGGACTCGTCGAAGAACATTAACAAAAAGGATTACACCCACATCTAGTCTATTCTCGACAGTGCTATGTTTTACTACGGTGCACAGGGTGGAGAGGTCAAGGACAAGAAGAAAAGGGACGGCAGGCCCGCCTTCGTCCATAAGACCGACTTCTGCTACATCCAGCAACCGAGTGATTCTCTTAATGATGGATTCTATGTCCTACACCACATGCTGGAGTACAGACGGGATCACTAGAACCTTCGCATGTCACCTAGATCCGGCGATGCCCATATTCTGCAATGGTCAAAGAACTTAGGAGATATCGAGGATCATCGACTTCGAGCTGAGTTCTATCACATCCAGCGCAAACTTTCCCAAATCATCATGAAGGAGCTCGTCGGAAAAACAGGGATGTTCTACGAAGAAGGACAAATGTCACGGGAAGATGTCCGAACACGCGTAGCCGCTCAGCGTCTAGACCTGAAGCCTTTCACTAATCTCGGGGACTATCTCCCTGACTTGGATGGATGGCATGACATGATGGAGTGATTGTCGATATATGACGATGTGTCCATTTAGTCCATACTATCTGTATGATGAAATTTTGAGTTATGCATGACGAAACTTTATTTGTGATGTAATTAAACCATCCTCCTCGACTAGCAAAGATCACTCTAGTTAGGGCATTTTGGGTACGATGAACTTTGTTATTTATGCTTATTATATGTTGCTTCTATTTTTTCCAAGTCTGTCTCTTTCTGTTGCTCAACTATATATGTTGCATATCATCGACTCATGTGACGATGCAGGTGTATAGATCATCGATGGAGAAGAAGTGCTACGCCAGGAGTATACGACGAGTGGCCGAAATGTCAGGCCCAGGTCTACCGGTTTCCGGTTTCCGAGCGACACCCAGTAGTTAGTTTAGGTTCACGCTAATGCGAGAGAGGGATACGAACTCATGTACTGCATAGTTCCGCTCTCACTCAATGTGATAGCTCTTCTCGCGTATATCATTGTTTAGATGGATGACGATGTACTTGCAAGTAATCGAGACTTGTATCGCTATTTTCGAGATGATGACGAGAGACCACTTTGTGTTGGATGATGATTATGATGATGACATGATTTGATGTGACTATTTGTATGTATATGCTATGATTACATTTGTATGTGTATGATATGCTAAAGATTATTGTATAAAGTTTATTCAAATACAAAGCAAATATGCATAAAAAAGACAATAAAACTAGCAGTAGTGAGGGGAACAAAGTTAGCAGTAGCGCTCCCTTACCAATAGCGCTTCCTGCTAAAAAGCGCTGCAGATATTAGCAGCAACGCTCTGCACTAAAGCACGCTACTGCTAGCCATGTATAGCAGTGCGTGGGACGACAGGCGCTACTGCTACACGTTAGCTATAGCGCCTTATTAGTAGCGCGTCGTCCCGCTCTACTGATAGTCAAAATACCTGCACTATTGCTAGGGTTTTCCCTGGTAGTGATCGTTGAAGTATAGTTTATCAATGATCACGATCAATGATTAGTAACAAATTCATGATCCACCTTATTAGCAAGCATGTCAAAACTCTCTAGATGAGCACTGCCTGGAGTATAATCAAAGTATTGTTGATCCATTGATCCATGATCAGTAATAAATTCATCAATTCCATATACAGGAACCATGCAAATTAACTAAATTGGTGCAGGTGATACATAATGAACATAATTTGATATCTAATGATGTGCATATGATACTTATTGTAGGTTGTGTGATTGCTCGACGGAGTCGATAAAAATTGAGGAGAGTCAACAGAGTAGATTGGGTTGACTATTGGAGGAAGATGATGTCCAAGTGTCGATCGCTCGAGAAAGATGATGATGAAGGTGGGGTTCGACCTGTGGGGCGTGCTGAAACTGATTTGATGCTAGCTCTTATGGCTGGTTTTGTCGCCCTGGCACCATTGCTAACCTGATCACCAAAGCTCATAAATCACAACATTTGTTTCTCAACCCCTTAGTTGTGATGCTTTAATTGTAAGTTACACGTGTTTATCTAGAGTCAACCTTCCATTGATGTATAATCAGAATAGTTACTTTGCACATGGTTCTTTAGCTGTTGGCAGCTATCTAAAGAGATTGTCTCAAAGGAAAAAATTACCATATGCTCATCAAACTGCAAAGCATATAGATCTCAACTGGTTGGATTCCCATGTAGATAGGACATATATAATATATTTTTGGCCGGTGGAAACCATGTATAGAGGCCCAAACCCATGAAACTGATCGATCTTTACCGCCAACCGGCTGGGCATGCATGTACAACAACAGGTGCATTGATCCTCCACTCCGGTTAGAAACGCACAAATATAGATATAACCAATCTGCAGCTAGCCATGACTATAGCACCAAACATGTACCTAGGGGTAGAGCTCGACGGGGAATTCCTGGGTAGTGCTGGTGGTACGATCGCGTGAGGCGGCTGGTGGCTGCTAGGGAAATTCCTGGGAGGTTGAGCTGGCTTCTAATCCAAATGGAGAGAGCGTATGTAGGGGGAAATTAGTTTGGACGCTATCTTTCATGGCATTGGTGGGTAATTTCTTTATCTTTATAATTAATCTACCGACTGTGGTTTTCTGATCTATTAAACTAATGGTCGGATATTTCTGATTATTGTGAGATTTATCTTTATAATTAATCTAGTGGCTGTGGTTTTCTGATCTATTAAACTAATGGTCGAATATTTCTGATTATTGTGAGATTTTCTAGCATAATTCTCTTTTTTCTAGTTAACCCGTAAAGCATTTTTTATATATAAATATATTACTTTGGGTGAAGCCATCAAATTTCTTGATAATATTATGGAAAATTATTCGCTATGGTATACTAAAAGAGCTCCTACTAGTAAAAAGTAAATTTGGTTGAAGAAATTTCTTCTTTGAGTGAAAAAGTTGATGCTCTTATGAAATTGATTGCTAAGGTTGAGGAATCAATTAAGGCTCTTTATGTCTCTATGGATGAAAGTAAGAAAAGAACTGCTATGCTTAGAGCGAGAAGAGAATTTTTTAGAAAAAGCGTTTTCTAGTGATTGCTTTCATAAAAGTGATGAAGATCTTAAAATGATTGGTGTTTCCTCTATTGATTATTTGTCTAGTAAAATTAATATTGATAATAAATGGACTGAATAAGAGTCAACTTTAGCTAGAAGGCGTCCCGATAATTTGGAGGGTGAAAATCTTGTTGATAAAATGGATAAAAGTGGGTTTGAGGAGGTCAAAACTTTAACTAGTGATGTGGCCACTCTTTTGGATTACAAATACTTTAATTATGATAGTTGCTCTTTGATTAATTGTATTTATTTGTCGCAATCCATGAAAAATTCACCCTATGCTTATGAACAAAATAAAGCTTTTACTAAACATATTGTTGATGCTATGATGAAAGCTTTGGAAGAAAAGTTGGAATTAGAGATTTCAAACCCTAGAAAATTGCATGATGTATGGGAACTTACTATCAAAGTCAAGCTCAAAAATTATGAGTGCTTTGCTTTATGTGACTTGGGTGCTAGTGTTTCTACAAGTCCGAAATCTTTATGTGATGTGCTTAGTCTTACCAATATTGAAGAGTGTTCTCTAAATTTGCACTTGGCGGACTCCACTACAAAAAAGCCTATGGGAAGAATTAATGATGTTCTTATTCTTGCAAATAGGAATTATGTGCCCATAGATTCTATTGTTCTTGATATGGATTGCAATCTGTCTTCTTCAATTATTCTTGGTAGAACATTTTTACGTACTATTGGTGCCGTGATTGGTACGAAAGAAGGTAGTATTAAATTTCAATTTCCATTAAGGAAGGGTATGGAACACTTCCCTAGAATAAGAATTAAGCCACCATATGAATCAATCATGAGGGCATCTTATGGATCTAGAAACAAAGATGTCAATACTTGATCCTTTGCATTATGCCTAGCTAGGGGCATAAAACAATAGCGCTTGTTGGGAGGCAACCCAATGAATAAAATTTATTTTTGTCTTTTTCTTTCTCTTCTTGAGTGTTTGCACAATTATGCTACTATTATTATTGTGTTTTTTGTGTTTTAGTTAGTATTTGTGCCAAGTAAAGCCTTTAGGATCTTGTTGGGTGATAGTTGATTTTATCTTACTGAAAAACTAAAACTTTTGAGCCTAGTAAAATAATTTTTAATTTTAACAGAAGCATGATAAAATACTGATTGTTTTTGCAGAAGATTAATATACAAATTTCTCACGTTGTTCTATTTTTTCAAAAAAAATTAGAGTTACAGAAGTATTCGATATCTGCAGATTCCTACAGACTGTTCTGTTTTTGATAGATTTTGTTTTCTTTGTGTTGTGTGCTTGTTTTGATGATTATATGGTTTTCTTTGAATAGTTTTTGCCATATAAAAGTTGGAATACAATAGATATAATGTAAAAATAAAATATGAATGGGTTTGCAATAGTACTTATAGTAGTGATTTGCTTTTTATACTAATGGATCTCACGAAGGTTTTGTTGAGTTTTGTGCGATCGAAGTTTTCATGTTTTGGGTGACTTTACGATGGGTGAAGGAATAAGGATTAGCAAAAGGCTAAGCTTGGGGATGCCCATGGAATCCCAAGACAATATTCAAGAAGTATCAAGCAACTAAGCTTGGAGATGCCCCCGAGTGGCATCCCCTCTTTCTTCTAATAACCATCTATATTTTACTTGAAACTATATTTTTATTCGTCACATATTATGAGTTTTGCTTGGAGTGTCTTGTATGATATGAGTCTTTGCTTGTTTTGCTTTGTGTTTTTAGTCATGAATCCTTGCTGGACACACCTATTTGAGAGAGCCAAAATTATGCCATTACTTGTTAGAATTGCTCTCTATGCTTCACTTAAATCTTTATGATCTATGGAATTGCTCAAGTGCTGCACTTATATATTTTTGAGAACGGTGTGATTTAGTATTTTTGAAGAAATTCTCTCATGCTTCACTTAGATTTATTTGAGAGTTAGTAAAATTTTGAAGAAATTCTCTCTTGCTTCACTTAAATTATTTTGAGAGAAGAATTTTTTTATGCTCATGTTCTTCACTTATATTTGTTTGAGCTATCAAAAGCAACCTATGAAACTAGTCCCAAAGTGATAGATATCCAAGGGGGATATAATAAAAACATTCATGAAGATCATTGGACAAAATAAACTTGATTCCTCGTAATAGTTTTGAGATATGTTGATACATGTTGATGAGTAATTATGCTTTAGTAAGAACATTTGTGTTAAGGTTTGTGATTCCCTATGTAAGCACGAAAGTCAATAGTTATGCAATGAAATTACACCCTACTTGTGGTGCATTATTCGGTGTTAGTTATGCTTAATGCTCGCTTTTGAGATTTTCGTTTCTTGGTTGGTCGCTTCTCAATCTTTTGCTAGCCTTCATTTTGTACAAAGTATGATCACTACTTGTGCATCCAAAATCCATCAACCCAGTTTTGCCACATGAGTCCACTATACCTACCTAGATGCTGTATTCTTTTGCCGTTCTAAGCAAATTTGTATGTGCCATATCTAATTTTCAAAATAAACTTCTCTTTTGTGTGCTCGTACCGCTCATGAAATGGTAGGGGGTGGCTGATATATTTCCATGTTGGAAATATGCCCTAGAGGCAATAATAAAAGTATTATTATATTTCAATGTTCATGATAAATGTCTTTTGTTCATGCTATAACTGTATTATCCGGAAATCGTAATACACGTATGAATACTTAGACCACAATATGTCCCTGGTGAGCCTCTAGTTGACTAGCTCGTTGTGATCAACAGATAGTCATGGTTTCCTGACTATGGACATTGGATGTCGTTGATAACGGGATCACATCATTAGGAGAATGATGTGATGGACAAGACCCAATCCTAAGCATAGCACAAAGGTCGTTTAGTTCGTTTGCTAGAGCTTTGCCAATGTCAAGTATCTCTTCCTTCGACCATGAGATCGTGTAACTCCCGGATACCGTAAGAGTGCCTTGGGTGTATCAAACGTCACAACGTAACTGGGTGACTATAAAGGTGCATTACAGGTATCTCCGAAAGTATCTGTTGGGTTGACACTGATCGAGACTGGGATTTGTCACTCCGTATGACGGAGAGGTATCTCTGGGCCCACTCGGTAATGCATCATCATAATGAGCTCAATGTGACCAAGGTGTTGGACACGGGATCATGCATTACGGTACGAGTAAAGTGACTTGCCGGTAACGAGACTGAACAACATATTGGGATACCGACGATCAAGTCTCGGGCAAGTAACGTACCGATTGACGAAGGGAATTGTATACAGGGTTTGATCGAATCCTCGACATCGTGGTTCATCCGATGACAACATCGAGGAGCATGTGGGAGCCATCATGGGTATCCAGATCCCACTGTTGGTTATTGACCTGAGAGCGTCTCGGTCATGTCTGCATGTCTCCCGAACCCGTAGGGTCTACACACTTAAGGTTCGGTGACGCTAGGGTTATTAGGAAGACTAGTATGTGACTACCGAATGTTGTTCAGAGTCCCGGATGGGATCCCGGACGTCACGAGGAGCTCCGGAAGGGTCCGGAGGTAAAGATTTATATATGGGAAGTTGTCAAACGGACACCGGGAAGTTTCGGGGTCATACCGGTATTGTACCGGGGCCACCGGAAGGGTTCCGGGGGTCCATCGGGAGGGGCCACCCCTCCCGGGGGACCACATGGGCTGCGTGGGGCAGGGAGCCAGCCCCTGGTGGGCTGGGCGCACCCCCTCCCTTGGGCCCTTGCGCCTAGGGTTGAGGGGGGGAACCCTAGAGGGGGCGCCCCCTTGGCTTGGGGGGCAAGCCACCCTCTCCCCCTCTCCCCTTGGCCGCCGCCCCCCTCTAGATGGGTTCTAGAGGGGCCGGCCCCCTTCTCCCTTCTCCCTATAAATAGAGGGGTGAGGGGAGGGCAGCCGCACCACCCTCCAAGGCGCAGCCCTCCCCTCCCCAACACCTCTCCTCCTCCGTTGTGTGCTTGGCGAAGCCCTGTCGGAGTACTGCTTCTCCACCATCACCACGCCGTCGTGCTGCCGGTGGAGCTGTCTTCCTCAACCTCTCCTTTCCCCTTGCTGGATCAAGAAGGAGGAGACGTCTCCCGTCCCGTACGTGTGTTGAACGCGGAGGTGCTGTCCGTTCAGCACTTGGTCATCGGTGATTCGAATCACGTCGAGTACGACTCCATCATCACCTTGCAAGCTTCCGCACGCGATCTACAAGTGGTATGTAGATGCAAACTCACTCCCTCGACTCGTTGCTTAGATGAACTCATAGATGGATCTTGGTGAAACCGTAGGAAAAATTTTAATTTTCTGCAACGTTCCCCAACAGTGGCATCATGAGCTAGGTCTATGCGTAGTTCTCTTTGCACGAGTAGAACACAATTTTGTTGTGGGCATGGATTTTGTCATCTTACTTGCCTCTACTAGTCTTTTCTTGCTTCGGCGGTATTGTGGGATGAAGCGGCCCGGACCAACCTTACACGTACGCTTACGTGAGACCGGTTCCACCGACTGACATGCACTAGTTGCATAAGGTGGCTGGCGGGTGTCTGTCTCTCCCACTTTAGTTGGAGCGGATTCGATGAACAGGGCCCTTATGAAGGGTAAATAGAAGTTGACAAAGTCACGTTGTGGTTATTCGTAGGTAAGAAAACGTTCTTGCTAGAACCCAATTGCAGCCACGTAAAAGATGCAACAACAATTAGAGGACGTCTAACTTGTTTTTGCAGCGATTGATCATGTGATGTGATATGGCCAGAAGTTGTGATGAATGATGAATTGTGATGTATGAGATCATGTTCTTTGTAATAGGATTCACGACTTGCATGTCGATGAGTATGACAACCGGCAGGAGCCATAGGAGTTGTCTTTATTTTTTGTATGACCTGCGTGTCATTGAAGAACGCCATGTAACTCACTTTACTTTATTGCTAAACGCGTTAGCCATAGAAGTAGAAGTAGTCGTTGGCGTGACAACTTCATGAAGACACGATGATGGAGATCATGATGATGGAGATCATGGTGTCAAGCCGGTGACAAGATGATCATGGAGCCCCGAAGATGAAGATCAATGGAGCTATATGATATTGGCCATATCATGTCACAACTATATAATTGCATGTGATGTTTATTATGTTTATGCATCTTGTTTACTTAGGACGACGGTAGTAAATAAGATGATCCCTTACAAAAATTTCAAGTAGTGTTCTCCCCTAACTGTGCACCGTTGCTACAGTTCGTCGCTTCTAAGCACCACGTGATGATCGGGTGTGATGGATTCTTACGTTCACATACAACGGGTGTAAGACAGTTTTACACAGCGAAAACACTTAGGGTTAACTTGACGAGCCTAGCATGTGCAGACATGGCCTCGGAACACGGAGACCGAAAGGTCGAACACGAGTCGTATGGAAGATACGATCAACATGAGAATGGTCACCGACGATGACTAGTCCGTCTCACGTGATGATCGGACACGGCCTAGTCGACTCGGATCGTGTAACACTTAGATGACTAAAGGGATGTCTAATCTGAGTGGGAGTTCATAATTTGATTAGAACTTAATTATCATGAACTTAGTCTAAAACCTTTGCAAATATGTCTTGTAGATCAAATGGCCAACGCTCATGTCAACATGGACTTCAACGCATTCCTAGAGAAAACCAAGCTGAAAGATGATGGCAGCAACTATACGGACTGGGTCCGGAACCTGAGGATCATCCTCATAGCTGCCAGGAAACAATATGTCCTAGAAGGACCGCTAGGTGACGCTCCCGTCCCAGAGAACCAAGACATTATGAATGCTTGGCAAACTCGCGCTGATGATTACTCCCTCGTTCAGTGCGGCATGCTTTACAGCTTAGAACCGGGGCTCCAAAAGCGTTTTGAGCATCACGGAGCATTTGAGATGTTCGAAGAGCTGAAACTAGTTTTCCAAGCTCATGCCCGGGTCGAGAGATATGATGTCTCCGACAAGTTCTACAGTTGTAAGATGGAGGAAAACAGTTCTGTCAGTGAGCACATCCTGAAGATGTCTGGGTTGCACAACCGTATGACCCAGCTGAACATTAACCTCCTAGATGAGGCGGTCATTGACAGAATCCTCCAGTCGCTCCCACCAAGCTACAAGAGCTTTGTGATGAACTACAACATGCAGGGGATGGAAAAGACCATTCCTGAAGTGTTCTCAATGCTGAAGTCAGCAGAGGCTGAAATCAAGAAAGAACATCAAGTGTTGATGGTCAATAAGACCACTAAGTTCAAGAAGGGCAAGGGTAAGAAGAACTTCAAGAAGGAAGGCAAAGATGTTGCCGCGCCTGGTAAGCCAGTTACCGGGAAGAAGTCAAAGAATGGACCTAAGCCTGAGACTGAGTGCTTTTATTGCAAGGGGAAGGGTCACTGGAAGCGGAACTGCCCCAAATACTTAGCAGATAAGAAGGCCGGCAAAACCAAAGGTATATTTGATATACATGTAATTGATGTGTACCTTACCAGTACTCGTAGTAACTCCTGGGTATTTGATACCGGTGCCGTTGCTCATATTTGTAACTCACAGCAGGAGCTGCGGAATAAACGGAGACTGGCGAAGGACGAGGTGACGATGCGCGTCGGGAATGGTTCCAGAGTTGATGTGATCGCCGTCGGCACGCTGCCTCTACATTTACCTACGGGATTAGTTTTGAACCTTAATAATTGTTATTTAGTGCCAAGTTTGAGCATGAACATTGTATCTGGATCTCGTTTAATACGAGATGGCTACTCATTTAAGTCTGAGAATAATGGTTGTTCGATTTATATGAGAGATATGTTTATGGTCATGCTCCGATGGTCAATGGTTTATTCTTAATGAATCTCGAGCGTAATATTACACATGTTCATAGTGTAGATGCCAAAAGATGTAAAGTTGATAACGATAGTCCCACATACTTGTGGCACTGCCGCCTTGGTCACATTGGTGTCAAGCGCATGAAGAAGCTCCATGCTGATGGACTTTTGGAGTCTCTTGATTATGAATCGTTTGACACATGCGAACCATGCCTCTTGGGCAAAATGACCAAGACTCCGTTCTCCGGAACAATGGAGCGAGCAACCAACTTGTTGGAAATCATACATACCGATGTGTGCGGTCCAATGAGCGTTGAGGCTCGCGGAGGATATCGTTATGTTCTCACTCTCACTGATGACTTGAGTAGATATGGGTATGTCTACTTAATGAAACACAAGTCTAAAACCTTTGAAAAGTTCAAGGAATTTCAGAATGAGGTAGAGAATCAACGTGACCGAAAGATAAAATTCTTACGATCAGATCGTGGAGGAGAATACTTAAGTCACGAATTTGGTACACACTTAAGGAAATGTGGAATCGTTTCACAACTCACGCCGCCTGGAACACCTCAGCGAAACAGTGTGTCCGAACGTCGTAATCGCACTCTATTGGATATGGTGCGGTCTATGATGTCTCTTACCGATTTACCGCTATCATTTTGGGGATACGCTCTAGAGACAGCTACATTCACTTTAAATAGGGCACCATCTAAATCCGTTGAGACGACACCGTATGAATTATGGTTTGGAAAGAAACCTAAGCTGTCGTTTCTAAAAGTTTGGGGATGCGATGCTTATGTCAAGAAACTTCAACCTGAAAAGCTCGAACCCAAGTCGGAAAAATGCGTATTCATAGGATACCCTAAGGAAACTGTCGGGTATACCTTCTACTTAAGATCCGAAGGCAAGATCTTTGTTGCCAAGAACGGATGCTTTCTGGAAAAAGAGTTTCTCTCGAAAGAAGTAAGTGGGAGGAAAGTAGAACTCGATGAAGTACTACCTCTCGAACGGGAAAGTGGTGCAGCTCAGGAAAATGTTCCTATGATGCCCACACCAACTGAAGAGGAAAACAATGATGATGATCAAGGTACTTTGGATCAAGTTACTACTGAACTTCGTAGGTCCACAAGGACACGTTCCGCACCAGAGTGGTACGGCAACCCTGTCCTGGAAATCATGTTGTTAGACAACAATGAACCTTCGAACTATGAAGAAGCGATGGCGGGCCCGGATTCCAACAAATGGCTTGAAGTCATGAAATCCGAGATAGAATCCATGTATGAAAACAAAGTATGGACTTTGACAGACTTGCCCGATGATCGGCGAGCGATAGAAAACAAATGGATTTTTAAGAAGAAGACGGACGCGGATGGTAATGTTACCATCTATAAGGCTCGACTTGTCGCTAAGGGTTATCGACAAGTTCAAGGGATTGACTACGACGAGACTTTCTCTCCCGTAGCGAAGCTGAAGTCCGTCCAAATCATGTTAGCAATTGCCGCATACTATGATTATGAGATATGGCAGATGGACGTCAAAACGGCATTCCTTAACGGACATCTTAAGGAAGAGCTGTATATGATGCAGCCGGAAGGTTTTGTCGATCCTTGGAACGCTAACAAAGTATGCAAGCTCCAACGATCCATTTATGGACTGGTGCAAGCATCTCGGAGTTGGAACATTCGCTTTGATGAGATGATCAAAGCGTTTGGGTTTATGCAGACTTATGGAGAAGCCTGCGTTTACAAGAAAGTGAGTGGGAGCTCTGTAGCATTTCTCATATTATATGTAGATGACATACTCTTGATGGGAAATAATATAGAATTTCTGGACAGCATTAAGGCCTACTTGAATAAGTGTTTTTCAATGAAGGACCTTGGAGAAGCTGCTTACATATTAGGCATCAAGATCTATAGAGATAGATCGAGACGCCTCATAGGTCATTCACAAAGCACATACCTTGATAAGATTTTGAAGAGGTTCAAAATGGATCAGTCCAAGAAGGGGTTCTTACCTATGTTACAAGGTGTGAGACTGAGCTCGGCTCAGTCACCGACCACGGCAAAAGATAAAGAAGTGATGAGTGTCATCCCCTATGCTTCAGCCATAGGATCTATTATGTATGCCATGCTGTGTACCAGACCCGATGTAAACCTTGCCGTAAGTTTGGTAGCAAGATACCAAAGTAATCCCGGCAAGGAACACTGGACAGCGGTCAAGAATATCCTGAAGTACCTGAAAAGGACGAAGGACATGTTTCTCGTTTATGGAGGAGACGAAGAGCTCGTCGTAAAGGGTTACGTCGACGCTAGCTTCGACTCAGATCTGGATGACTCTAAGTCACAAACCGGATACGTGTATATGTTGAATGGTGGAGCAGTAAGCTGGTGCAGCTGCAAGCAGAGCGTCGTGGCGGGATCTACGTGTGAAGCGGAGTACATGGCAGCCTCGGAGGCAGCGCATGAAGCGATTTGGGTGAAGGAGTTCATCACCGACCTAGGAGTCATACCCAATGTGTCGGGGCCGATCAAACTCTTCTGTGACAACACTGGAGCTATTGCCCTCGCCAAGGAGC
The DNA here is from genome assembly GCF_002162155.2 of Triticum dicoccoides. Classification (NCBI taxonomy): domain Eukaryota; kingdom Viridiplantae; phylum Streptophyta; class Magnoliopsida; order Poales; family Poaceae; genus Triticum; species Triticum dicoccoides. The sequence continues at coordinate 489,149,140 of NC_041388.1, read as the reverse complement.
CCAGGTTTCACAAGAAGACCAGGCACATCAAGCGTCGTTTCAACTCCATCCGTGAAAATGTTCAAGATGGAGACATAGAGATTTGCAAAGTGCACACGGATCTGAATGTCGCAGATCCGCTGACTAAACCTCTCTCGCGTGCAAAACATGATCAACACCAGAACTCTATGGGTGTTCGATTCATCACAATGTAACTAGATTGGTGACTCTAGTGCAAGTGGGAGACTGTTGGAAATATGCCCTAGAGGCAATAATAAAAGTATTATTATATTTCAATGTTCATGATAAATGTCTTTTGTTCATGCTATAACTGTATTATCCGGAAATCGTAATACACGTATGAATACTTAGACCACAATATGTCCCTGGTGAGCCTCTAGTTGACTAGCTCGTTGTGATCAACAGATAGTCATGGTTTCCTGACTATGGACATTGGATGTCATTGATAACGGGATCACATCATTAGGAGAATGATGTGATGGACAAGACCCAATCCTAAGCATAGCACAAAGGTCGTTTAGTTCGTTTGCTAGAGCTTTGCCAATGTCAAGTATCTCTTCCTTCGACCATGAGATCGTGTAACTCCTGGATACCGTAAGAGTGCCTTGGGTGTATCAAACGTCACAACATAACTGGGTGACTATAAAGGTGCATTACAGGTATCTCCGAAAGTATCTGTTGGGTTGACACGGATCGAGACTGGGATTTGTCACTCCGTATGACGGAGAGGTATCTCTGGGCCCACTCGGTAATGCATCATCATAATGAGCTCAATGTGACCAAGGTGTTGGACACGGGATCATGCATTACGGTACGAGTAAAGTGACTTGCCGGTAACGAGACTGAACAAGGTATTGGGATACCGACGATCAAGTCTCGGGCAAGTAACGTACCGATTGACGAAGGGAATTGTATACAGGGTTTGATCTAATCCTCGACATCGTGGTTCATCCGATGACAACATCGAGGAGCATGTGGGAGCCATCATGGGTATCCAGATCCCGCTGTTGGTTATTGACCTGAGAGCGTCTCGGTCATGTCTGCATGTCTCCCGAACCCGTAGGGTCTACACACTTAAGGTTCGGTGACGCTAGGGTTATTAGGAAGACTAGTATGTGACTACCGAATGTTATTCGGAGTCCCGGATGGGATCCCGGACGTCACGAGGAGCTCCGGAAGGGTCCGGAGGTAAAGATTTATATATGGGAAGTTGTCAAACGGACACCGGGAAGTTTCGGGGTCATACCGGTATTGTACCGGGGCCACCGGAAGGGTTCCGGGGGTCCACCGGGAGGGGCCACCCCTCCCGGGGGACCACATGGGCTGCGTGGGGCAGGGAACCAGCCCCTGGTGGGCTGGGCGCACCCCCTCCCTTGGGCCCTTGCGCCTAGGGTTGAGGGGGGGAACCCTAGAGGGGGCGCCCCCTTGGCTTGGGGGGCAAGCCACCCTCTCCCCCTCTCCCCTTGGCCGCCGCCCCCCTCTAGATGGGTTCTAGAGGGGCCGGCCCCCTTCTCCCTTCTCCCTATAAATAGAGGGGTGAGGGGAGGGCATCCGCACCACCCTCCAAGGCGCAGCCCTCCCCTCCCCAACACCTCTCCTCCTCCGTTGTGTGCTTGGCGAAGCCCTGTCGGAGTACTGCTTCTCCACCATCACCACGCCGTCGTGCTGCCGGTGGAGCTGTCTTCCTCAACCTCTCCTTTCCCCTTGCTGGATCAAGAAGGAGGAGACGTCTCCCGTCCCGTACGTGTGTTGAACGCGGAGGTGCTGTCCGTTCAGCACTTGGTCATCGGTGATTCGAATCACGTCGAGTACGACTCCATCATCACCTTGCAAGCTTCCGCACGCGATCTACAAGTGGTATGTAGATGCAAACTCACTCCCTCGACTCGTTGCTTAGATGAACTCATAGATGGATCTTGGTGAAACCGTAGGAAAATTTTTAATTTTCTGCAACGTTCCCCAACATTCCATGCTAGATGTGTTATTCTCAAGATGAGTGTTTATTCACTTGTCATTGCACGAGAGTAGTACAAAGGTATTAGGGATGCCCAGTACCGAAATATAAAATGAATTTACTTTATGTTGTCAAATAATAAATTCCTTGGAAAGTGTTGGTATGGAAGGCACCCGTGGATACGGTTAGCCATGGAAAGTGAAAGTATGGTGGAAAAAGGAATAAAATTTATTTTCTGTCTGGGAACCGCCTATGATATATCTAGCATGGAAAGTATTGGGAACTACTCTATCGTTTTCATTGATAGGAAAAGAATGCCTCCTAAAATGTTTAATCTCTATCGTTTTCGCTTTGAGCTCTGGCACCTCTACAAATCCCTACTTCCCTCCGTGAAGGGCCTTTCTATTTACTTTATGCAATTTTTTATTTTTAGTTGAGTCTCCATCTTCTCTTATAAAGCACCAACTAAGGGGCACTATGATCTTACTTGAGCATTGGGTGTAGCTAATATGCGAGTGTGTTTCATGAATGGACCAATGATTGAGCATAATGGGCTAGGGATAACTTGCTTTAGCGTTGATATTTTAAAAGACACGGTTGCTTGTTGATATGCTATAAATACCTCATGTCAAAACTAGACTATTGCTTTGAACCATATAAATGTCCAAATGTCCATGCTATAAAAGAAAGAATATGTGATGAACATGTTAGGCAGCATTCCACATCAAAAATTCTGTTTTTATCATTTACCTACTCGAGGACGAGCAGGAATTAATCTTGGGGATGTTGATACGTCTCCAACGTATCTATAATTTTTTATTGTCCCATGTTGTTATATTATCATTCTTGGATGTTTTACAATCATTTTATATCATTTTTTGGTACTAACCTATTGACATAGTGCCAAGTGCCAGTTGCTGTTTTTTGCTTGTTTCTTACATTGCAGAAAATCAATACCAAATGGAGTCCAAACGCAACGAAACTTTTTGTGGATTTTTTTGGACCAGAATAAACCCAATGGGCCAGAGAAGCACCTGGGGGTGCCCCGAGGGGGGAACAACTCACCAGGGCATGCCCAGGTGGGTTGTGCGCACCTTGGTGGCCTCCCGCACCGCCTCTTTGCTCCATAAATACCCCAATATTCTAGAAACCCTAGGGGAGTTGACAAAAATCAATTCGAGCCACCACAATTTTTAGAAACACCAGATCCAATCTAGACACCATCATAGAGGGGTTCATCATCCTCATTGGTGCCTCTCTGATGATGCGTGAGTAGTCTTTTGTAGACCTTCGGGTCCGTAGTTAGTAGCTAGATGGCTTCCTCTCTCTCTCTTTTGATTCTCAATACAATGGTCTCTTGGAGATCCGTATGATGTAACTCTTTTTGTGGTGTGTTTGTTCGGATCCGATGAACTTTGAGTTTATGATCAGATCTATGTTTTTATCCATCAAAGTTATTAGAGTCTTTTGATCTCTTATATGCATGATTACTTATAGCCTCATATTTCTTCTCCAATATTTTGGTTTTGTGTGGCCAACTTGATCTATTTATGTTGCAATGGGAAGAGGTGCTTTGTGATGGGTTTGATCTTACTGTGCTTGATCCCAGTGACAGAAGGGAAACCGACACGTATGTATCATTGCTATTAAGGATAACAAGATGGGGTCCATTTCTAGATAAATAGATCTTGTCTACATCATGTCATCGTTCTTATTGCATTACTCCGTTTCTCCATGAACTTAATACACTAGATGCATGCTGGATAGCGGTCGATGTGTGGAGTAATAGTAGTAGTAGATGCAGGCAGGAGTCGGTCTACTAATCTTGGACATGATGCCTATATAATGATCATTGCCTAGATATCGTCATGATTATTTGAAGTTCTATCAATTGCCCAATAGTAATTTGTTCACCCACCATTAGCTATTTTTCTTGAGAGAAGCCACTAGTGAAACCTACGGCCCCGGGTCTCTTCTTTATGATATTTGCCTTCGAGATCTATTTTTATTTGTTTTTATTTTCAGATCTATTAATCCAAAAACCCAAAAGACCTGATATAGGACAAGGTCCCAATCTTTCGATGAGATGATAACTATCGATTTGGTGGAGATAAGTTTGACGATCTGACTACAAACATGCACGACATTGCGCCTTAGCAATCGCTAAACCAACTCCGAGAGGTTATTGACCATGCCGGAGCATGATCAACCTGACCATGAAGGTCTATTCCTGCAAGAAATCGAAGAACAAGCAAGAATATGATAAACCAATCTGAATATTGCGAATATAGATGAAGTATTGATAATGGTGGGGATCCGGAAGCAGTCTTGGTCTGGTCATTGGACACAAACGAAGTACACGAAGTTGCGTTGGCTAACTTTTAACTAAACAAATCCCAAGGAAAAATCTACTAGATGGATCTACTTATATGGGAGAAAGGGGTGGCGGCCAAGGAGGTGGGAGGATGTCCCAAGGCAGTCTAAAACTAACCCTAGGTCGTACAAGACTCATGGGTCCAAGTGGGGGTGATGCAACACCTTTGTGTTGGGTTACGCAGTAATTTCAGAAAATTTCCTACGCACACGCAAGATCTATCATGGTGATGCGTAGCAATGAGAGGGGAAGAGTGTTGTCCACGTACCCTCGTAGACCGTAAGCGGAAGCGTTATGAAAATACGGTTGATGTAGTCGAACGTCTTCACGATCTGACCGATCCTAGCACCAAAGGTACGGCACCTCTGCGATCTGCACACGTTCAGCTCGGTGATGTCCCTTGAACTCTAGATCTAGATGAGTGTCGAGGGAGATTTTCATTAGCATGACGGCGTGATGACGGTGATGATGAAGCTACCGGAACAGGGCTTCGCCTAAGCACTGCAATGATATGACAGAGGTGGATTATGGTGGAGGGGGGCACCACACATGGCTAAGACAATTGTCAACTTGTGTGTTCTAGGGTGCCACCCTGTCCCCGTATATAAAGGAGCAAGGGGGGAGGCCGGTCGGCCCTTGGGACGCCCAAGGAGGGGAGGAATCCTCCTCCTAGTAGGAGTAGTATTCATCCTTTCCTAGTCCTACTAGGAGGGGGAAGGAAGGAATGGGAGAGGGGAAGGAAAAAGGGGGGGGACCACCCCCCCTCCTAGTCCAATTCAGACTGAAGGGGGAGGGGCACGCGGCCTGCCCTGGCCGCCCCCTCTCTCTCCACTAAGGCCCATCTAGGCCCATTAGTTCCCCTGGGGATTCTGGTAACCCTCCGGCACTCCGGTTTTATCCGAAACCACCCGGAACTCTTCCGGTGTCCGAATATAGTCGTCCAATATATCAATCTTTATGTCTCGACCATTTGGAGAATCCTCGTCATGTCCGTGATCACATTTGGGACTCCGAACTACCTTCGGTACATCAAAACACATAAACTCATAATACCGGTCATCATCGAACGTTAAGCGTGCGGACCCTACGGGTTCGAGAACTATGTAGACATGACCGAGACTCATCTCCGGTCAATAACCAATAGCGGAACCTAGATGCTCATATTGGTTCCTACATATTCTACGAAGATCTTTATCGGTCAAACCGCATAACAACATACGTTGTTCCCTTTGTCATTGGTATCTTACTTGCCCGAGATTCGATCGTTGGTATCTCAATACCTAGTTCAATCTCGTTACTGGCAAGTCTCTTTACTTGCTCCATAGTGCTACATCCCATAACTAATTCATTACTTACATTGCTTGCAAGGATTATAGTGATGTGCATTACAGAGAGGGCCCAGAGAAACCTCTCTGATACACGAAGTAACAAATCCTAATCTCGATCTATGCCAACTCAACAAACACCATCGAAGACACCTATAGAGCATCTTTATAGTCACCCAGTTACGTTGTGACATTTGATAGCACACTAAGTGTTCCTCCGGTATTCGGGAGTTGCATAATCTCATAGTCATAGGAACATGTATAAGTTATGGAGAAAGCAATGGAAGTAAATTAAACGATCATCGTGCTAAGCTAACGGACGGGTCAAGTCAATCACATCATTCTCTAATGATGTTATCCCGTTTATCAAATGACAACTCTTTGTCCATGGCTAGGAAACTTAACCATCTTTGATCAACAAGCTAGTCAAGTAGAGGCATACTAGTGACACTCTGTTTGTCTATGTATTCACACATGTACTAAGTTTACGGTTAATACAATTCTAGCATGAATAATAAACATTTATCATGATATAAGGAAATATAAATAACAACTTTATTATTGCCTCTAGGGCATATTTCCTTCAGTATCCCACTTGCACTAGAGTCAATAATCTAGATTACATTGTAATGATTCTAACACCCATGGAGTCTTGGTGCTGATCATGTTTTGCTCGTGAGAGAGGCTTAGTCAACGGGTCTGGTACATTCAGATCCGTATATATCTTGCAAGTCTCTATGTCTCCCTTCTTGACTTGATCGCGGATGGAATTGAAGCGTCTCTTGATGTGCTTGGTTCTCTTGTGAAATCTGGATTCCTTAGCCAAGGCAATTGCACCAGTATTGTCACAAAAGATTTTCATTGGACTCGATGCACTAGGTATGACACCTAGATTGTATATGAACTCCTTCATCTAGACTCCTTCATTTGCTGCTTCCGAAGCAGCTATGTACTCCGCTTCACATGTAGATCCCGCCACGACACTCTGCTTGGAACTGCACCAACTGACAGCTCCACCATTTAATAAAAATAGTATCCGGTTTGTGACTTAGAGTCATCCGGATCAGTGTCAAAGCTTACATTGACGTAACCATTTACGACGAGCTCTTTGTCACCTCCGTAAACAAGAAACATATCCTTAGTCATTTTCAGGTATTTTAGGATGTTCTTGACCGCTGTCCAGTGATCCACTCCTGGATTACTTTGGTACATGTCGTGGAATTGTCACGACAGATGTCCTCGTAGAAGGACATAGTTGTGGAGCCATTGCGATGAGGTTATCTTAAAGGGGTTAAACGGGACAAAGGACACGAAGAGTTTATACTGGCTCGTCCCCTTGCGGTGAAGGTAAAGGCCTACTCCAGTTTGGGGTGGTATTGCTAGGGTTTCGATTACCAGGGAGCAAGTACGCTTTGCCTAGCTTTCGACTTGTTGTTTCTTGCCCTAAGCCACTGCCGGGCCGTCCCCTTATATACATGGGTTGACGCCCTGCGGCCTACAGAGTCCCGGCCAACTCATACAAACGTGTCCGGCTCGGTGACTTATCTTACATGCCTTATAACACAAGTTACATATACATGGCGGTTTGTACTCACGGGCCTTAAGCCGCCTCTTGGTTCGGGCACCTTAACATGCCTACTTCATGAACCGCCACCTTCACATACTCATGAGCTTCGTCTAGATGAACCGCCATTGGGATAACCCGGCCCCTCCTGGGAGGGTCATACCCAATAGTTATATCCCCAACATTAGGCCCCAAGTTGATTTGAACTTGTTCATGTCAGTCTTCATCACTTAGGAAAATCCTTCTTCATGTTTTTTGTGAAATATTGTAACCCGCCATGACGTCATCTCCGGAAATTGTGATAACCCGTCGTGACATCACCTATAATTAATACTACACACGGCCCAAATCATAGTTAAATCTTTTTCTCTACTGACCCTCCGAAAATCGAGGCGCATGAGCCGTCACATATTCGTTTCCTGTCTCCTCGATCCCTACGCATGCCACTTATCCTTTCAGCCTTATAAATAGGGCCGCGGGTTCACTTTCCATTCTCCCTTTTGCCTTCTCTCCTTCTTCTTCCTCTTCGCGATGCTCCAATGCACCCGAGCTCCGCCACCGTCGACCTTCATCTCCTTCATCGACTCCGGCCACTGCATCACCCTGAACGGACCCGAACGTCGCGGTGCTCCTCTGATGCCAGCCATCATCAGTAAGTTTCTGCCTTTCATCTTCATAGATCTGTGTTAGGGTTTCTTCTGTTCATCAGTGTTCATCACTGTTCTTCCCTTTCTCTATCTTAGATCACATAGTTTTGATCTGAAAATAGCACAGGTCTTGTGCGGTAGCAGTTTTTAGCACTTACTTTTTGATACCAAACTATATCTTCCTTGAAATAGATCTCATCTGAGCACCCCCACTGTTCTGCTGTCGCCACCTTAGGTTTAGATTTTATTCCATTCTTCTGAACAGCAGCAGATCCAATCACATAACTTCAATCTGTGAAATCTGTTTGTCCCAATACTTAGTAAATTTTTTGCTCTTGTCAGATCCTGAATACCAGTACGTGTCATGGTGGCTTACATGTCCAGCTTACAATTACTCATATATCATTAGTCCTCACTTAAGCCGCCATTCTGAATATATACTGTAACTGTTAACCTGTGATTTCACCAATCTAATTTGAACCGGCAAAAATTTCCCTTTCTTTAGGCTTTTTCTCTTCACAATGCCACCACAAACAGTCTATACATGCAACTGGGTTCCCTCCATTGTCACTTAGGGCATACTCAAAGATGTTGTCAAAATCGGATATTTGCCAGAAAAGAATGTCATGCACTATCGTGCCCCTGAACTGGGCGAAGAAAAACCTCAACCGAAGGATGGCGAAGTCATTGTATTCACTGATCACATGAACCGAGGCTTCTCACCACCGGCTCCAAGTTTTTCCGAGATGTCCTCCACTTCTTCCAACTCCTTCCTCAAGACATCGGACCCAACTCCATGTCGAATATCTGCAACTTTCAAGTCTTCTGTGAAGTATACCTTCAAGAGGAGCCCAATGTTGAACTTTTCAGGGAATATTTTTATTTGAACCGCCAGAATGAGTTCACGAACGACCCTATCTTGGAACTTGGTGGAATTTCGATTCAACACAGAAGAGACGCCATCTTCCCATATGCCTATCTACCGAGTCACCCCAAGGATTGGAATGAGACGTGGTTTTACTGCAAAGATACCTCTCCGGCTGACGAGAATCCATTGCCGGGTTATCGTGCTGAACGTCTTGACCCGAAGCATGATCTTCCGGGAAAGCTTTCAGCCACTGAACGTAGAAAACTTGCACCCACCATAGCGAAGGTTAAATCTCTGCTGGGAAACTGATTAACTGGCATTGACTTAGTTCGATGCTGGGTTGCATGGCGGATCATACCCTTGAGCCGCTGTCCTGGCTTAATGTGTACATACACAGGCGGTACAAAGGATCCATTACGCCACAACCCTTTGTGTCTGTCTGATGATGCAATTACTGAAATGACAAAAACTCTTCTAAATGAAGATTTTGAGGACTGCAGCAAAGTGGGTCTGAACCCTTTCTGCAAACTTAACCCGCCGCCAGATGTGAGTCTCTAACTTTCTTTGCTTTCAATTCATCATTCGAATTTTCTATTAACTTCAACTTTGCTGACTTTCACGGGCTAAATCGGATTTTTGGAAGAAAAAATATGACCATGAAGCGGCTAAAAAGGCCAGGGCTTCCAAGAAAGCCGTCAAGAAAGCCCGCAAGAAAAGCAAGAAAAAACCAAGTGCTTCCAGTATGTTTGAGCTGACCACAGTTCTGAGTTGGAGGTAGCCCTTGACTCCCTTGGCTCCTTTTTCAATCATCTTATTGACACTGACTATTATCAGGATGATACGGGGGCCAGCCAAGCAATTGAAGAAGAGGTAATGATTGTTTCCTCCGACTCAGGGCCTTCGCCAAGACAGAAATTTTGATGGGTAATCCAGAAAGTAAGATTTTCACACCCCTTAGCTCATTTGGATCCTCACTTTCTTTTGAAGCAGCAGCAGCACAAGAGCCGGCGCTAGACTCGGAATAGCGGAGATGAAGACTTGTCCTTTGGCTTACCGAATACTCCGGTTCCACGGAAATATCAAAACGAGGTTCTTCCATACTTAACTTCTTTTTACCCGCTGGCGGGTCTCTTTCGCCAGCCACTCAATTCCTCTGATTCAAAATACCAGGAAGTTTCTCATTCTTCTTCTGGCGATTCATCACAAACTCAGCTGTCGGCTTTCAAGACTGCCCCAGGGTAATAACAATCAACTGTATCATGTACCTATTTATACTATTATAATTGTACTGACATGTTCCAATCCGTGCAGCGGACAAGCAAAGCCTAGCAAGAGGGCCAAGGTGACCAAGCCAACTGATGATCCTAAAACTGTTGAACTGGAACAACAAGCCTCTGCACCTGAAGTTTCTGAACAACCAAAAGAAACTGCCACTGACGTTCCTCCTAAAATTCCCAATCGCTTCGCTGATCACACCAATACTGACTCTTTGATTACTGAACCGTCAAGCTCACCTAAGCCGCCAGAGACTTATACTGATGATGTCCTGATCACTTGCTCCGGCTTTACAGAACCGGGAAATCCAACTGTCTTGGCCAAGCACTCCGCCAAACAAGAGGTTATTGAAAGGCGGAGAGTGAGGTTTGATGTCTCCCACTATGCACAGTTGAGCAGTAGTGAAATTCTATCTGGCTACCTCAACCAAGTTCACTCCAGCCGTGATCTTGAAATCGATATGGTGAAGCAGATGCACCAAAAGTATGAGGTATGACTTCTGGCTCTTAAATGTATTATGTACATCCTACCAGCCCCCAAGTCTACTGTATATGAGAAGATTGAATATGCTGTAGACTTAAAATAATCCACAAGCATCTATAATAGAATCCTTCCAAGGCCGGTTTAAAATTAAACAGGATGTTAAAGAAAGTTTAGAATTGCATCCATAGTCCCCAATGGCCGGTTTAATTAGCATGAATGAGCCGGTTCTGTTTACCATTAGTTAAGAAAGGAGAGCTTATCTATGTAGCCCTCATGAATCGGCTGTGATTGTTTACAGCACACCCGGTTCATCATTAAGAAGATACAAGCGATATGCATTAGCCCCCAAGCGCCAAGTAGTCTTGCTTGCAAAGTTCTTGGGACTTTATTTATAAGAGTCGTTTTACTTAAAGAAATTCTTTGGCAGATATTAGCCCCCAAGTGCCAAGTGTTGTTGCTTGCAAAGGACTTGGGACTTATATTCTTGTAATCCGCCATGAATGTGTCTGACAAGTCTGCGCTTCATATAGGCTGCTACAGCTGAACTGGAGTCACAATTAAATGATGCAAAGACCCGGCTGGCAAATCAGGAGTCTGAAACCCGGAAAGCTGAAGCCAAATTCTAGTTTAGCATTGCTGAGTCGGAAAAGCTCAAAGCCAATTTTAAGGCGGAAAAAAGCATTTGGGCTGAAGAAAAGACTGCTTTAACACAGCGAGCAGAGAAAGCCAAGGAAACTCTTCAAGAGGCCAGCACTGAGCTCACCGGCTTAAAACACCATGTATCTTAGATGGTTTCTGCTATCTTTGGTAAGTCGCCATGCTAACCATCCAAAGTGAATCCTTTTCTTTACAGTATAAACCGCCTCTAACCAGTTTGTGATTTACTCAGGTCCTAGGAGCAGCAATCTTAACCAAGATATGCTGGTGAAGCTCAAGGTGGTTTATACCCTTGTCGAACAGTTGTACACTGGAGCTCAACGTGTATTGGCTACAATTTCTCTAAGTAATGAGGCACCTACTCTTTTTGATAGATGTCTTGAAGAAACTCTTCGTGCTGCCTGCTAGGTTTGATGAAATGAAGCGGTCATCTGCAAGAGCCGGTGCTGTGACGGCTTTGAGCCGGGCTAAGGCATGGGTACCAGAGCTTGACCCATCTGAGCTAGCCACTAGATATCCAAGCGTGAAATAGGATGGTACGCCGTTTGATCAGAAGGACTTCTTTGATTGCGTGAGAGAGATACGTCCAATGGCGACTATGATTGCCAATGACTCGGACCTTTCAAAGTACAATCCGGCTTATAACAAGGAGAACCAGAAGATGCCAACTCTAGCTTATCAAGTGATGGACTTAATCCCCCCAATCTGTAAGCATACTTTTGCCCCTGAAGTTGAGCCGTCTGATCTTATAGATGACGAGGCTGAATTTCAAGCTTTATCTAGCAAAGATTGGTCATCACCAAACTTTCAGACAGCAGAAGAGGATGAAGAACCGGAGAAGGATGACCCAAAAGCCTCAAGCCAGCAAGGTCAAGAAGAGTGAACCGCCAGGCGGTTTATATATTTGGTTCTTGGAAAAAACACTCGATCCCATTTGGCTCATGGAGTCATGTAATAGGGTAGTAAAAACTTGAATCTGTCGTGCTATCGTGCACGTTTCTGTTTTGCGCAATACTGCTGATCCGCCAATTTGAAAGACGATCCTTTTACTGTTATGACAGTATTGATTTATGCAGATCAAACTTGATTATTCTCCTGCACACAAACAAGTCACAAGTGCCCTGGCAGTTTACCGCGGGGCGGGTCATGACACACAATTAAAGGCCACCGGGGATGAGCAGTCCATAACCAGGGCTGGTCTGGCCATAATATTTAACATAATAAAATGTCATACCTGTGACATGTACTTAGACTGTCGGCTTAATAGCTTGACCCAGTTTGAAGTTTGTAGAACTATAACTCCAAACATAATATTGCGATACTCTTGATGACTTAAAGTCTGCCATCCCGGCGGGTTGTAGAAACCCAAAAGATGCTTCAAATATGAGCCATAAGTAGGGCATCTTAACCCGATGTGTAAAACCAGATGGCAAAAAAGAAATCACATAAAGAAAATAAAGAAAAAAATTCGAGGCCTTGGAAGGCCGCCAAACCAAAGTGTCTTCTTCGATGAAACTAGCCGGAGCCACTGGAAGGTACGTGCTATCCGTGAGCCTGAATCACAGTACCCAATCGACATTTGAACCTAGATAAAGTCAGGACTTGCTTTATAGACTTATCAGGAGTACGCAGGGTCAGAGTAACAGCATACATCATGGACCGATTTATCCAAGTTTCAAGGAAGGCGACTTATGAAGCCTGGATCTATCCTGACTATCTATAAGCCGTGCTCTCACGTGACAAACCGGCGTTTTAACCTTAACGAGCTCATATATTGGTCGAATATGCCGTAAAAGACTGATCGTTAAGATTTCGGTGGGTCAATCAGGATGACCTGATGGAGTTGAAGCAGCTGGCTACAGGTAGGATGACCCGGAAAGGTTATGTTCTCTTTGGTCGAATACGCCTATGTTTGAACAAACCTAGTAAATAGGGTAGTAATGCTATGTTCTATTTGGTCAAATATGCTTATGTTTGAACAGGAAGCCCCCAAGTGACATACTGACAAATTGTACTCGTTAGGGACCTATGTTTGAGCAGTGCTCCGCATCCAACTCTCTTTGGTCCCTACAGTTTGCGCGTCAAGCCTCTTAAATGAACGTGTAAGAAGATGATAAAGACTCAACTTCAAAGAAGTGAAATGATAGATGTCAGGACCCCGACTCGATGTCACATCGATCTAGCTGGTAACACCTCATATCACTTTGCGGCCTCACGCACGGTATTCCCACGGGTGTCGCCTTACCTTTTCCCGGGACCGTTTGCGCCTTTTGGCTCACGTATATGATAGTGTCGCTAGCATCCATATGATAAAGAGCCCGGGCTGACATGACTAGTCGTAAACCCAAAGTGGCACAGACTTACAGGGACAGGCATCCATGACCCAGCTTCGAACGTGTCAGTCATCAGCAAGTGGGTCCGGGCTGTAGCACTGGGCTAGCAGGACTCCGGTAAACCGGGCTGTAGCGGGCTAACAGGACTCCGGTACTCAAAGCGTGACATTTCCCCGAAGGGACAGACACAGGAACGAAGAAGGACACATGCCGGCCAGCCTAAGTGTTCCAGAGCAGTAGCAAGCTACCATGGCTCAGCGGTAACACTAGGAGACATTTCCCGGTAAGAGAGGCTACTAAAGATAAACAACTAGATAGTCAGATTCCACACATACCAAGCATTTCAATCATACACACAATATGCTCGATATGTGCAAATACAACGAAGCATCACAACATGACTCTATGACACAAGTACTTTATTTAAGGCTCAGTGAGCCATACATAACATACACACAAAGGTACGGGTCTCACGACCCAACATACAAGTCATACAATCATACAAGCCAACAGCGGAAGTAACTTGTCTGAGTACAGACAACTAGTAAAATAAAAGAGGCTTGGAAAGCCTCTGGCTATACTATGTGGTCCTTCACAAGCTCAGGGTCACCACCTGGGTCTTTAGCCTACTCGTTGATGTCAACGTCTACATAGAACCCATCAGAAGGGGTTGCAGCGTCTTCTGTAAAAATGTAGATTATAGCAACATGAGTACAAAGGTACTCAGCAAGACTTACATCAGATCCTACATACATGCATAGTATCAAGAAGGGTTGGTGGAGTTATTGCAGCAAGCCAGCTTTGACTCTTGGCTAGGCTATCCTACGATACTCCAACTTAAAATGGTTTTGCGCACACGAGTCCACTACTCACCACTTCAATACACTACCGAGGGTCCACCTCCGTCTTCCTACGGAAGAGCCATCCTCGGCACTCACACTTATCTTGAGGCTTTTAACAGTTTCCATTTACTTGTCTATGAACTGTATAGGCAACCAAGTAGTCCTTTACCGCGGACGCGGCTATTCGAATAGATCATGTTAACCCTGTAGGGGGTACTTCTTCATACACGCTCTCACCACTTACCGTCGTTTACACGACATGTACTCGGCAACCTTCAAGCGGAAGCCCAACGTGGGTGTCGGCCACGACCTACCTAATCACCTAAGCCTCCAGTCCAGGTTTATCGCCTATCCAGGTTCCATCCGCAGGGAGTCCGGCCGAGGTTTCCCATACGGCCCCGAACGATGTGAACAGGGTTCCCGAGATACCTAACGGGTATTCGGTACACCGTGCCACGTACCTACCGCATCACAGCTCACCCCTACGGTCAGCGCTGTCCACGGCCTCCAGTAGGCTACAAACACCAGAAACTACTTGCAACTCCTGGACGGAGAACTAGGGTGAATAAGAAGCCGAGAGGGTCCATTGGTTTCGGGCCCAATGCATGGTAGTAGCTGATTCTTAAATCACACATACAGATCTCAGTGCTTAAGGTCGGCTTCAATGAAACAACCCACCATGTACTCCTACATGGCCTCTCATCGATACCTTTACCAAATCGTGTTCACCACACCACTCTCATTACCGACATAAACATTTCACTCTAGCCCATCACCCAGATGAACCAGACCTGACACGACTCTAAGCATAGCAGGCATAGCAAGGTAGGAACAACACATACATATGGCTCAAGCAACTCCTACACATGCTAGTGGGTTTCATCTAGTTACTGTGGCAATGACAGGTCATGCAAAGGAAATGGGTTCAACTACCGTAGCACACAGCAGTTTGAATCGTGTTGTCTTAATGCAGTAAAAGAGAGCAGGAGCGAGAACATGGGATTGTATCGATATGATCAAATGGTTGGTTGCTTGCCTGATGGTTCGATGCACAGATACGGTTCTTCGTTAGGGTAATCACGGTACTCCTCGGGGACAGAACCTGTCGCAAAGGGCATCGGTACACAAGCATCACCAAACAATGTGCAACAATATGATGCATGCATGAAACATGGCAATATGGGTGTATTGGGCTAATGCAACTAAAGCCAGAAGGGTTTGAACAAATTTGAATCAAAGATTCAAATTTCAAATTCAAATATGGCCTTTTAAAGTGCTTTTCCTTGTTCTGCTTAAAACATCAATTTAACTTGTTTGATCATGCATGAAAATAGTACAGATGGATAGATTGGATTTTTCTGATCATTTTTCATATATAATTTGTCCAATTTGGAGTTACAGAATAAAAGTTATGAATTTTTGAAGTTTAAATAATATTCTGGAATTTCCTGATTTAATTTAAATCCAGAAAATTAATTACTGCGTCAGCCTGACGTCAGTGTGACGTCAGCAGGTCAACGGAACTGGTCCAGGTCAAACCTGACAGTGGGTCCCGCATGTCAGGGTGATTATTTTAATTAAAACTTAATTAAAACTAATCCTGTTTAATTAACAGGGCTGGGCCCCACCTGTCATTGACTCAGGGGAGTCAACCAGGGCCCACCCGTGGTCAAAGTTAATGTCGGCTGCCGGTGTTTAGTCGCCGGCGAGCCCGACGCGGCGGCGGAAGTGGTTTTGGTCATTTCGGCCACCAAATGGGCCGCGGAGACCACCGGAGTGAAGCTGAGGACAAACCGCAGCTCTTGGCGGAGTCCGTTGGGGTCGGGGTGGCCGGAGTTGGCCCCGGCGACGACTTTGGCGGCCACCGGGGTTCGGTCGGAGGTGAACTTGGCGCTAGAGGGTTCGGTGAGGCTCGTGGAGTAGCTAGCTAGGTGCTGCGGAACTTGGTGAGTAAGATGGACACCATCTTGTGGCCGGAGGATGACCGGGAGCACGTCGGCGACGAGCTCCACGGCGGTGGGTGCGGTTGAGCTCCGGGAGGTTGCTACACGGCTCGGGAGCAAGAACGGAAGGGAGGGGAAGATGGCTAAGCTCACAGTGAGTGCGACGGAGTTCTTGGTGCGGCCGAAGATGGACCGGAGCGACGACAGCGTTGAAGGGGATCTCCGGCGACGGTGAGCTCGGGCGAGGTCGGTGCGGTGGTCTCGGGCGTTGCGAGCGCTCGGGGCTCGGCTGCTCGATGAAGTGGACAGCGGCGGAGCTCCTGGACACGGTGAGACGGCGTGGGGTGGTCGGAGGGCGTGGCTACGGCGAGGGGGTGGCGGCGATGGCGTCGGCCATGGCTGGGGCGTGCGAGGGGGAGGAGCTGGAGAGGAGAGGGGGTGTCTGGGGGGTTCGGGGGAGAGAGAGAGACCGATCCTCGACGTCACCTGGCGAGGGGAGCGGCGAGGCGGCGAGCAGGTGCGTGGCGCACGCCGCGGTCGCCGTCGGGCACCTGCCTGCCTGCCTGGCCGGCAAGCAGCTCGCTGGAGCGGTGATGGGCTGGGCCGGCAGGTGGGCCGGGGCAGGCGCCAGGTAAGTTTTTTTCATTTTCTTCTGTTTTCTGTTTTTCTAATACTTCTGCAACTTTGTTGAATTAAATAAAATACCTAGGCTAGTTCAAAAATCACCAAACTATTCCTGGCCCATAGTTGGATTATTTCCAACATGAAACATTTTAGTTTGGAGATATTTGAGCATTTAAATATTTTATATTATTTTAAATGCCCAAATTCAAATATTTATGATTTAATTCAAAAACCCTAGGATGGCCTAGGAAAATGTGCACCATTTTTGGCAGAGGTTCTGAACCAAGGCAAAAATGATGGGCATTTTAGAAGGGCATTTCAGGTTCATTGAAAAATTATTTTAGTAACCCTAGTTGGTTTCAGAGGGGACTGGGGGTTCTGTCATCCCCATTTCAAGTTTCTGATGAAAGAGTAAACATGATGCAACACTCTAATGCATGACTAGCTAGGTTGTGACAACTCACCCCCACTCAAAAGAATCTCGTCCCGAGATTTGGGTTCCTCCGGGAAGAAGGCGGGGTACTCGAGTCGAAGACGATCCTCCCTTTCCCAAGTTGCTTCATCCTCAGAATGGTGCGACCATTGAAGCTTGAGAAACTTGATATTATGACGTCGAGTGGTACGTTCGGCCTGATCGAGGATACGAACGGGGTACTCTCGATATGTAAGATTATCTTGGAGATCAAGCGTTTCGTGGTCCACTTCACGGATAGGATCCGAGAAGCAACGCCTGAGTTGAGAAACGTGGAAGACATCGTGAACTCTGGAGAGGTGCGGAGGTAGTTCCAACTGGTAGGCAACTTCTCCTCGTTTGGCAAGAATGCGAAAAGGTCCAATGTAACGAGGAGCCAATTTGCCTTTGATACCGAAACGATGGGTTCCCTTCAGAGGGGTGACCCGAAGATAAGCCTTCTCGTCAACCTCGAAAGTCATAGCCTTATGTTTTCGGTCATATTGACTCTTTTGACGGGATTGGGCTGTTTTCAACTTTTCACGAACGATGCGAACTTGTTCTTCTGCTTCCTGAATCATGTCCGGGCCAAAGAATTGTCTTTCCCCGGTCTCTGACCAGTTAAGGGGTGTTCGACACCGTCGTCCATAGAGAACTTCAAAAGGGGCTTTACCCAAGCTAGATTGATAGCTGTTGTTGTAAGCGAATTCGGCAAATGGAAGGCACTTCTCCCAGTCCATTCCGAATGAGATAACAGAGGCTCGAAGCATGTCTTCTAGAATCTGGTTGACGCGTTCCACTTGACCACTCGACTGAGGGTGGAAGGCGGTGCTAAAGGAGAGACGAGTCCCCATAGCATTTTGGAAACTTTCCCAAAATCGAGAGGTGAAAAGACTTCCTCGATCCGAGTTAATTTCCAAAGGAACACCATGGAGAGACACTATTCGGGAGATGTACAAATCTGCCAGCTGACTAGCGGTTATACTCTCACGAACAGGTAAGAAATGGGCTACTTTGGAAAGACGATCGACCACGACGAAAATAGCATTATTCCCTCTCTTGGTCCTGGGAAACCCGGTAATGAAATCCATACCAATTTTATCCCATTTCCATTCAGGAATAGCTAAGGGTTGAAGGGTGCCAGCAGGCCGTTGATGCTCTGCTTTTACACGACGACAGACGTCGCAATTTGCAATATACTGAGCAATTTCTCTCTTCATCCTAGTCCACCAGAACCTCTGGCGTAGGTCCTGATACATTTTAGTACTACCGGGATGAATAGTGAGAGGAGATTCATGAGCTTCCTTAAGGATTAATCGCCTTAGGTTGCGCACTTTGGGAACTACTAATCGATTCCCAAAGTATACGACTCCTTGATCATTAATGGAGAAACAATTCGCAATTCCTTTCTGAATGTTCCTCTTGATGCGGGAGATTCCCGGATCTACCTTCTGTGCTTTGATAATTTGATCTGTAAGGGTAGGTTTTGCCACCATGGTGGAGAGAAAACCTTGAGGAACAATATGAAGGTTAAGCTTCCGAAATTCCTCATGGAGAAGCGGTTGACTTTGTTGTAACATCAGGTTGTTACAATAAGATTTACGACTTAGCGCATCAGCCATGACGTTGGCTTTCCCTGGGGTGTAGGTTATTCCTAAGTCGAAGTCGGTGATCAATTCAACCCAACGTCTCTGCCTGAGATTCAAATCCGGTTGGGTGAAAATATACTTCAGACTTTGGTGATCAGTGAATATTTCGCAACGATTACCGAGGAGGTAATGTCGCCAGGTCTTAAGTGCATAGACTATGGCTGCAAGCTCTAGATCATGAGTGGGATAATTCTCCTCATGTGGGTGCAATTGCTGTGAAGCGTAGGCAATTACGTGTCGATCTTGCATGAGAATGCAACCTAGTCCTTGTCGCGAAGCGTCGCAGTAGATAACAAAGTCCTTGGAGAAGTCTGGCGGTACCAGTACGGGAGCAGAAGTCAGGCGTCTTTTCAGTTCCTGAAAGCTGTGCTCACATTGTGGAGTCCATTCGAACTTCTTATCTTTCTTGAGGAGTTCGGTTAGAGGTTTGGCAACTTTGGAGAAGTTCTCGACAAAGCGACGGCAATAGCTCGCTAAGCCCAGAAAACTCCGAACTTGCTTGACCGATTCAGGTGGAGTCCAGTTAAGGACGGCTTGAACTCGCTCAGGGTTAACAGCAATACCTTTACCAGATATTACATGACCCAGATAGGTCACTTCTGACAACCAGAATTCACATTTAGAGAATTTGGCATAAAGGCGATGCTCTCGAAGTTTCTGCAACACTAGCCTTAGATGTTCGGCATGTTCTTCCTCGTTCTTGGAGTAGATGAGTATATCATCGAGGTAAACCACGACGAATTTATCCAAATACTCCATGAAGATTGAGTTCATTAACCGAGAAAAGGTGGCTGGAGCGTTGGTTAATCCGAAGGACATGACGGTGTACTCGTATTGGCCGTAACGAGTAACAAAGGCCGTTTTAGGAATGTCCCCGTTTCTGATTTTGATTTGGTGGTAGCCCAACCTCAAATCCATCTTGGAGAAGACTGAGGATCCAGCGAGCTGATCGTACAGGTCGTTGATCCTGGGAAGTGGATATTTGTTCTTGATTGTGACCAAATTGACAGGTCGGTAATCTACAACCATCCGGTCCGTACCATCCTTCTTCTTGACGAATAGGACGGGGCAAGCCCACGGAGATGAACTAGGGCGGATGAAACCCTTTTTCAAGGACTCATCGAGTTGTTTCTTAAGCTCGGCTAGTTCTAGGGGTGCCATCTTATAAGGTCTTCTAGCAATCGGAACGGTTCCTGGAATGAGGTCTATTACAAACTCAACATCCCTGTCAGGTGGAACACCTGGCAATTCCTCTGGAAAAACATCCGGGAAGTCACGGACTACCGGAACGTCCTCAAGGTCTGGCAAAGGGCTGGCGTTAAGAGAATATAATTGTCGCTTGGCTATTTGGGTCAAGACATTAACTATCTTTCCCGAAGGATGGGTGAGTTGAACAGTCCTAGAGAAGCAATCAATTTGGGCATGATGAGCCGACATCCAGTCCATACCCAGAATGATATTAATATCTGAAGATTTAAGGGCTATCAAAGACGCGAGGAAAACAAGTCTGTCGACTTGGATCTCATTTCCATAACTTACCCTAGAGGTCTGCCATCTAGACCCAGGGGTAGAGATTTCCATAGTGGATGGCAAATCACAGAATGCAACGTTATGCAAACGAGCATAATTTTCAGATATAAAGGAATGAGAGGCTCCTGTATCGAAAAGAATAGATGCCGGGTGGCAATTAACAAGAAGCGTACCGAGAACGACGTTGGGATCCTCTTGAGCTTCTTCGGCAGAGACACATTTGACATGGCCACGTGAAGCGGTGACCGGTTTAGCATGAAACACTTTCCCTGTCGGCTTGCCACGGCCAACAGCTTTAGCAGATTGATTTGGGTGGGTCTGGGGGCATTCACGCATATAGTGGCCAGATTCCCCACACTTGAAACAAGTCACGGAACTGGTACGTGGAGGAGCATTGTTAGTTGAACCCCCATAGGGCTTGGCTGGAGCAGACTGTTGAACGGGGCGAGGCGCCTGGAAAGATGGCCTCAGTGTGAACCTGGGTGGCAGGGCGGTGTTGGGTACCCACACGCGGCGCTTCTGAGGACCAGCACCGGATGAGGAACCCATGTCTCGTCCATGCTTGCGTGTTGCGTCATAGTCAGTCTGACCAGTTTCAGCACTGATGGCTTTGTTGACAAGTTTCGAGAAAGATGTGCACTCATGCAGACGGAGGTCGCGGCGAAGCTCAGGACTAAGGCCCTTACGAAACCTTGCTTGCTTCTTGGCGTCAGTAGACACTTCCTCAGTTGCATATCGGGCGAGATTACCAAACTCCCTGCTATAGGCATCCACAGAAAGCCGGCCTTGGGTGAAACTGCAAAATTCTTCACGTTTACGGTCCATGAGACCCTCCGGAATGTGATGTTCACGGAAAGCCTCGCTGAACTCAGCCCAAGTTGTGACATGGCCCGCTGGGCGCATAGCTCCATAATTCTCCCACCATAGACTGGCGGGGCCTTCAAGATGATATGCAGCAAAGGTGACCTTGTCAGCCTCCGCTACCAGCGCGGAACGCAGTTTGTGAGAGATACTGCGAAGCCAGTCATCAGCGTCGAGGGGCTCGACGGAGTGGTGGAACGTGGGTGGATGCAATTTGATAAAATCACTGAGTGACACCACGTTAGCCCTCTGATGGTGTGCTGTATTCTGTTCAATACACTCCAACAAACGGTTTGTCTCCCGCTTGTTTCTCTCAGCTTCCATCATCACCTCGGCTAGTGAAGGAGGATGAGGCAGATTTTCATTCCTGGCTTCACTGCCTTCGGCCTGCTCTTGAGAAGCAGGGTTAGCGCGCGTGTTGACCATCCTAGGTAAACAAGACAATGATTTAGTCAGGATGGTAAAATTCCGACATAGGATTCATAATGTAAGAAATAACTCGGAATGCAAGACGATCATCCGTATGACATGGTAGATACAGAAACTGCTTCTTTTATTCCATCGTCATACACACCATACAGGGTTTAGTACAAGACCAAACAAAGTACTATTACGGTGAAAAGAGGATTACATCTCATCGGAGGCATTCCCAGCTCCTATACATTATTTTTCTACACCTCCGGAAGGAGTACAAACTAGGTCATATCCCACGAGTCACGCGGGACGATAGACGACACAGCTAGTGCGAACTAGTGATACTACCACTAACTCAGACCGATCCGTAGTAGTCCTCGTAGAAGTCACCTCCATAGCCTGGAAGCTCAACATGATCATCTGGAAACAGACGGTCTCGCGGAGCTTGTGGACCATAGGGGCTAGGATGAGGCCTTGGACCAACAAACGGTGGCCTGCGGGGACCGCGAGGTGGGGTGATGCCTCCTACATCACGCCAAACCATCACGTCTGGCAGAGCAGATCTCACAGGATAGAGATCGCGCATATCTGAATATCCAGCTTGCACCGCCGGTGTGAACCGAGTCAAAGTGGCCCAGTGGTCGGCACGGGTGTTGAAGAGATCTAGCCTTAAGGCCCGATTTTCACGGTCCTTATCCTCGAGCATCTCAGCAGTGGTGCGAGTCCGTGAATCCTCCTGAGTGGGGTCAGCATAGATAGCCTGGAGATACCCTTGTGCTCCCGGAAGTGATCCTGGCATATACCGGAAATCAGAGTCCCGAAATAACCCAGATCTGACTCGCATAATGGTCATCATAGAGTAGGCGGCGTCCTGCACAGCCATCTCAATAGTAACCCCGAGTCCATAGGAGCAGTGAAGAGGCTCGGTGGATCCAGGATAAGATGGAAATATCCTGACAGTGCAGAGATACTGGCTTTGATTAAAATCTCGGAATTGCTCTTCGACCGTGTACTCGGGATACCAGCGGTATCCAGCCTCAGTCATTACCCTGACCAACTTAGCAGTATGGCCGGGTACATCTAGGCACCGAGTCAGGCGAACCACTTGATTGAGGTCGCGAGTGGCCATCTGAAAGCACAATCATAATGCAAAGGCATTAGAATTTCTAGCAAAATTTCGGCAGCATGACAGCTGTAAATGCTCAAAAAGGATTTGAGACATTTGACAAAGGATTTCGTACACACTCATCATCATCATATCAAAGTTCTGAAACCATTCTGGCAACATAATGTGGTAGTAGAACTGAACTAGGCTGGTAACCATCAAACTTATAAGGTACTACTGATTAGTAACTCGTGATCCTAATAGAGAGAACAGATCCTAATTCCTTAACCCCCGGTGGAAGAATGGACTGACTCAGATCAGAAAGTCATAAGGTAAAGGAGTAAAAAGAGCCTTACGTTCCATCCCACAAGCAATTCCCCTACATATAACTAAAGAATTTCTAGACTCAACATCGACCAGTTTGGCTTGGAGAACCTACAGGCAGTCCGGCTCTGATGCCAACGCTGTCAGGACCCCGACTCGATGTCACATCGATCTAGCTGGTAACACCTCATATCACTTTGCGGCCTCACGCACGGTATTCCCACGGGTGTCGCCTTACCTTTTCCCGGGACCGTTTGCGCCTTTTGGCTCACGTATATGATAGTGTCGCTAGCATCCATATGATAAAGAGCCCGGGCTGACATGACTAGTCGTAAACCCAAAGTGGCACAGACTTACAAGGACAGGCATCCATGACCCAGCTTCGAACGTGTCGGTCATCAGCAAGTGGGTCCGGGCTGTAGCACTGGGCTAACAGGACTCCGGTAATCCGGGCTGTAGCGGGCTAACAGGACTCCGGTACTCAAAGCGTGACATTTCCCCGAAGGGACAGACACAGGAACGAAGAAGGACACATGCCGGCCAGCCTAAGTGTTCCAGAGCAGTAGCAAGCTACCATGGCTCAGCGGTAACACTAGGAGACATTTCCCGGTAAGAGAGGCTACTAAAGATAAACAACTAGATAGTCAGATCCCACACATACCAAGCATTTCAATCATACACACAATATGCTCGATATGTGCAAATACAATGAAGCATCACAACATGACTCTACGACACAAGTACTTTATTTAAGGCTCAGGGAGCCATACATAACATACACAAAGGTACGGGTCTCACGACCCAACATTCAAGTCATACAGTCATACAAACCAGCAGCGGAAGTAACTTGTCTGAGTACAGACAACTAGTAAAATAAAAGAGGCTTGGAAAGCCTAGCTATACTACGTGGCCCTTCACAAGCTCAGGGTCACCACCTGGGTCTTTAGCCTACTCGTTGATGTCAACGTCTACATAGAACCCATCAGAAGGGGTTGCAGCGTCTTCTGTAAAAATGTAGATTATAGCAACATGAGTACAAAGGTACTCAGCAAGACTTACATCAGATCCTACATACATGCATATTATCAAGAAGGGTTGGTGGAGTTATTGCAGCAAGCCAGCTTTGACTCTTGGCTAGACTATCCTACGATACCTCAACTTGAAATGGTTTTGCGCACACGAGTCCACTACTCACCACTTCAATACACTACCGAGGATCCACCTCCGTCTTCCTACGGAAGAGCCATCCTCGGCACTCACACTTATCTTGAGGCTTTTAGTAGTTTCCATTTACTTGTCTATGAACTGTATAGGCAACCAAGTAGTCCTTTACTGCGGACGCGGCTATTCGAATAGGTTATGATAACCCTGCAGGGGTGTACTTCTTCATACATGTTTCCACCACTTAGCGTCTGCACACGACATGTGCTCGGCAGACTTCAAGCGAAAGCCGACGTGGGTGTAGACCACGACCTACCTAAACACTTAAGCCTCTAGTCCAGGTTTATCGCCTATCCAGGTTCCATCCGCAGGGAGTCCGGCCGAGGTTTCCCATACGGCCCCGAACGATGTGAACAGGGTTCCCAAGATACCTAACGGGTATTCGGTACACCCGGCCACGTACCTACCGCATCACAGCCCACCCCTACGGTCAGCGCTGTCCACGGCCTCCAGTAGACTACAAACACCAGAAACTACTTGCAACTCCTGGACAGAGAGCTAGGGTGAATAAGAAGTCGAGCGGGGTCATATTTCAGGGCCCAATGCATGGTAGTAGCTGTATCTTAAATCACACATACAGATCTCAGTGCTTAAGGTCGGCTTCAATGAAACAACCCACCATGTACTCCTACATGGCCTCTCATCGATACCTTTACCAAATCGTGTTCACCACACCACTCTCATTACCGACATAAACATTTCACTCTAGCCCATCACCCAGATGAACCAGACCTGACACGACTCTAAGCATAGCAGGCATAGCAAGGTAGGAACAACACATACATATGGCTCAAGCAACTCCTACACATGCTAGTGGGTTTCATCTAGTTACTGTGGCAATGACAGGTCATGCAGAGGAAATGGGTTCAACTACCGTAGCACACAGCAGTTTGAATCGTGTTGTCTTAATGCAGTAAAAGAGAGCAGGAGCGAGAACATGGGATTGTATCGATATGATCAAATGGTTGGTTGCTTGCCTGATGGTTCGATGCACGGATACGGTTCTTCGTTAGGGTAATCACGGTACTCCTCGGGGACAGAACCTGTCGCAAAGGGCATCGGTACACAAGCATCACCAAACAATGTGCAACAATATGATGCATGCATGAAACATGGCAATATGGGTGTATTGGGCTAATGCAACTAAAGCCAGAAGGGTTTGAACAAATTTGAATCAAAGATTCAAATTTCAAATTCAAATATGGCCTTTTAAAGTGCTTTTCCTTGTTCTGCTTAAAACATCAATTTAACTTGTTTGATCATGCATGAAAATAGTACAGATGGATAGATTGGATTTTTCTGATTATTTTTCATATATAATTTGTCCAATTTGGAGTTACAGAATAAAAGTTATGAATTTTTGAAGTTTAAATAATATTCTGGAATTTCCTGATTTAATTTAAATCCAGAAAATTAATTACTGCGTCAGCCTGACGTCAGTGTGACGTCAGCAGGTCAACGGAACTGGTCCAGGTCAAACCTGACAGTGGGTCCCGCATGTCAGGGTGATTATTTTAATTAAAACTTAATTAAAACTAATCCTGTTTAATTAACAGGGCTGGGCCCCACCTGTCATTGACTCAGGGGAGTCAACCAGGGCCCACCCATGGTCAAAGTTAATGTCGGCTGCCGGCGTTTAGTCGCCGGCGAGCCCGACGCGGCGGCGGAAGTGGTTTTGGTCATTTCGGCCACCAAATGGGCCGCGGAGACCACCGGAGTGAAGCTGAGGACAAACCGCAGCTCTTGGCGGAGTCCGTTGGGGTCGGGGTGGCCGGAGTTGGCGCCGGCGACGACTTTGGCGGCCACCGGGGTTCGGTCGGAGGTGAACTTGGCGCTAGAGGGTTCGGTGAGGCTCGTGGAGTAGCTAGCTAGGTGCTGCGGAACTTGGTGAGTAAGATGGACACCATCTTGTGGCCGGAGGATGACCGGGAGCACGTCGGCGACGAGCTCCACGGAGGTGGGTGCGGTTGAGCTCCGGGAGGTTGCTACACGGCTCGGGAGCAAGAACGGAAGGGAGGGGAAGATGGCTAAGCTCACAGTGAGTGCGACGGAGTTCTTGGTGCGGCCGGAGATGGACCGGAGCGACGACGGCGTTGAAGGGGATCTCCGGCGACGGTGAGCTCGGGCGAGGTCGGTGCGGTGGTCTCGGGCGTTGCGAGCGCTCGGGGCTCGGCTGCTCGATGAAGTGGACAGCGGCGGAGCTCCTGGACACGGTGAGACGGCGTGGGGTGGTCGGAGGGCGTGGCTACGGCGAGGGGGTGGCGGCGATGGCGTCGGCCATGGCTGGGGCGTGCGAGGGGGAGGAGCTGGAGAGGAGAGGGGGTGTCTGGTGAAGGAAATATGCCCTAGAGGCAATAATAAAGTTATTATTTATTTCCTTATATCATGATAAATGTTTATTATTCATGCTAGAATTGTATTAACCGGAAACATAATACATGTGTGAATACATAGACAAACAGAGTGTCACTAGTATGCCTCTACTTGACTAGCTCGTTAATCAAAGATGGTTATGTTTCCTGACCATGAACAATGAGTTGTTATTTGATTAACGAGGTCACATCATTAGTTGAATGATCTGATTGACATGACCCATTCCATTAGCTTAGCACCTGATCGTTTAGTATGTTGCTATTGCTTTCTTCATGACTTATACATGTTCCTATGACTATGAGATTATGCAACTCCCGTTTACCGGAGGAACACTTTGGGTACTACCAAACGTCACAACGTAACTGGGTGATTATAAAGGAGTACTACAGGTGTCTCCAATGGTCGATGTTGGGTTGGCGTATTTCGAGATTAGGATTTGTCACTCCGATTGTCGGAGAGGTATCTCTAGGCCCTCTCGGTAATACACATCACATAAGCCTTGCAAGCATTACAACTAATATGTTAGTTGTGAGATGATGTATTGCGGAACGAGTAAAGAGACTTGCCGGTAACGAGATTGAACTAGGTATTGGATACCGACGATCGAATCTCGGGCAAGTAACATACCGATGACAAAGGGAACAACGTATGTTGTTATGCGGTCTGACCGATAAAGATCTTCGTAGAATATGTAGGAGCCAATATGGGCATCCAGGTCCCGCTATTGGTTATTGACCAGAGACATGTCTCGGTCATGTCTACATTGTTCTCGAACCCGTAGGGTCCGCACGCTTAAGGTTACGATGACAGTTATATTATGAGTTTATGCATTTTGATGTACCGAAGGTTGTTCGGAGTCCCGGATGTGATCACGGACATGACGAGGAGTCTCGAAATGGTCGAGACGTAAAGATTGATATATTGGAAGCCTATGTTTGGACATCGGAAGTGTTCCAGGTGAAATCGGGATTTTACCGGGTTACCGGGAGGTTACCGGAACCCCCCGGGATCCAAATGGGCCTTCATGGGCCTTAGTGGAAAGGAGAAAGGGGCAGCCCAAGGTGGCTGCGCCTCTTCCCCCTCCCCTAGTCCTATTAGGACTAGGAGAAGGTGGCCGGCCCCCCTCTCTCCCTTCCCCTCCGAGGAATCCTAGTTGGACTAGGATTGGGGGGAGGAATCCTACTCCCAGAGGGAGTAGGACTCTCCTGCGCCTCCCTCTATGGCCGGCCAGCCTCCCCCTCTCTACTCCTTTATATACGGAGGCAGGGGCACCTCTAAACACACAAGTTGACACAAGTTGATCCACGTGATCGATTCCTTAGCCGTGTGCGGTGCCCCCTGCCACCATATTCCTCGATAATACTGTAGCGGAGTTTAGGCGAAGCCCTGCTGCTGTAGTTCATCAAGATCGTCACCACGCCGTCGTGCTGACGAAACTCTTCCCCGACACTTTTCTGGATCGGAGTCCGGGGATCGTCATCGAGCTGAACGTGTGCTCGAACTCGGAGGTGCCGTAGTTTTGGTGCTTGATCGGTTGGATCGTGAAGACGTACGACTACTTCCTCTACGTCGTGTCATTGCTTCCGCAGTCGGTCTGCGTTGGGTACGTAGACAACACTCTCCTCTCGTTGCTATGCATCACATGATCCTGTGTGCGCGTAGGAAAATTTTTGAAATTACTACGAAACCCAACATCTGGGGGGTTCGGGGGAGAGAGAGAGGCCGATCCTCGACGTCACCTGGCGAGGGGAGCGGCGAGGCGGCGAGCAGGTGCGTGGCGCACGCCGCGGTCGCCGTCGGGCACCTGCCTGCCTGCCTGGCCGGCAAGCAGCTCGCTGGAGCGGTGCTGGGCTGGGCCGGCAGGTGGGCCGGGGCAGGCGCCAGGTAAGTTTTTTTCATTTTCTTCTGTTTTCTGTTTTTCTAATACTTCTGCAACTTTGTTGAATTAAATAAAATACCTAGGCTAGTTCAAAAATCACCAAACTATTCCTGGCCCATAGTTGGATTATTTCCAACATGAAACATTTTAGTTTGGAGATATTTGAGCATTTAAATATTTTATATTATTTTAAATGCCCAAATTCAAATATTTATGATTTAATTCAAAAACCCTAGGATGGCCTAGGAAAATGTGCACCATTTTTGGCAGAGGTTCTGAACCAAGGCAAAAATGATGGGCATTTTAGAAGGGCATTTCAGGTTCATTGAAAAATTATTTTAGTAACCCTAGTTGGTTTCAGAGGGGACTGGGGGTTCTGTCATCCCCATTTCAAGTTTCTGATGAAAGAGTAAACATGATGCAACACTCTAATGCATGACTAGCTAGGTTGTGACAATAGAGGCCCTGACTTATCAGGGATGTCGGCTTTATTATACTGTCTATAATATGTACACCATCAGATTATGTACATCATGAGAGCTGGTGGCTCAAGTATAGTAAGGCCGAAGATGAGCAATGTTCTACGACCGACGAGTCTCCTCCTCCGATGTGCATGAGTCCTTGTGGTCTCGAACATCGATAAGGTAATATGACCCATTATGCAGGTTCTTGCTGACCACAAAAGGTCCTTCCCAAGGCGGTGATAGTTTATGCATATCCGTTTGATTTGGATGAGCCGGAGCACCAGATCGCCTTCTTGAAAGGATCTGGTTTTGACCCGGTGACTGTGATAACGACGCAGATCTTGCTGGTAAATCGCCGAACGAGCCGCTGCAATATCACGTTCTTAATCTAACAGGTCAAGTGCGTCTTGACGTGCTTTTTCATTGTCAGCTTCAACGTAAGCCGCCACCCGGGGTGAATCGTGACGGATGTCAGTTGGTAGAACCGTCTCTGCTCCATAAACCATGAAGAAAGGTGTGTAACCCATAGATCTGTTAGGGGTTGTATTGATACCCCATAATACTGAGGGTAACTCTTCCACCCAACAACCCGGCGTTCTTTGCAAAGGAACCATAAGCTGGGGCTTGATACCTTGCAGAATTTCTTGATTAGCCCGTTCCGCTTGACCATTGGACTAGGGGTGAGCCACAGAGGAGACGTCAAGTCGAATATGCTCTTGTTGACAAAATTCTTTCATAGCACCTGCAGACAGATTAGTACCATTATCTGTTATAATGTTGTGGGGAAAGACAAAACGAAAAATCACCTACTTGATAAATTTAACCGCCGTTGCGGCATCACACTTGCTAACTGGCTCTGCTTCAACCCACTTAGTGAACTTGTCAACTGCTACCAAAAGGTGGGTCTTTTTATCTGGGGACCTCTTAAAACACCCAACCATATCAAGCCCCCAAGTCACAAATGGCCAAATAATTGGAATCATCCTCAACTCTTGAGCCGGAACATGAGCTCGCCGTGAAAATTTCTGACTATCGTCACATCTGCTGACCAAATCCTCAGCATCAGCATGAACCGTCAACCAATAAAAACCATGACGAAAAGCCTTGGCGATGAGTTATTTAGAACCGGCATGATGACCACAATCTCTTTCATGAATCTCCCGCGGAATCTCACAACCTTCTTTAGACGAAACACAACATTGAAACGCCCCTATAACACTATGATGGTGCTACTCCCCATTAACAATCGTCATTGACTTAGGTCGCTGGGTTATCCGTCTGGCTAAAATCTCATCCTCAGGTAACTTGCCCTGGGTCATGTAAGCCAGATACGGTACTGTCCAATCAGGAATAGCATGAAGAGCCACCACCAACTGTGCTTCCGGGTCAGGAACAGCAAGATCCTCCTCTGTAGTCAACTTGACCGAAGGATTAAGCAAAACATCCAGGAAGCTGTTAGGTGGGACCGGCTTACGTTGAGACCCTAACCGGCTTAAAGTGTCAGCCGCCTCGTTCTTCCTATGATCAATATGCTCAACTTGGTAACCTTTTGAAGTGACCGGCAATAGCGTCAACCTCTCGACGATAAGCCGCCATGAGTGCATCCTTAGAATCCCAAGTGCCAGAAACTTGTTGAGCCACCAGATCTGAATCGCCGAAACACCTCACCTGACTTAAGTTCATTTCCTTAGCCATCCGAAGATCGTGAAGCAAGGCCTCATACTCAGCTGCATTGTTAGTATAAGGGAATATTAGTCGGAGAACATAAGAAAATTTATCACCTCATGGGGAAGTCAAGACAACTCCATCCCCCGAGCCTTTGAACTGCTTGGATCCATCAAAGTGAATAGTCCAATATGTGTTATCTGGTTTTTCCTCAGGTGTCCGCAATTCTGTCCAATCATTGATAAAATCCACGAGTGCTTGTGACTTGATGGTCGTACGAGGAGCATATTTCAAACCATGGGGTCCAAGCTCGATGGCCCACTTGGCAATCCGGCCCATGGCTTCTCTATTGTGGATGATGTCCCCCAAAGGAGCAGAGCTGACTACAGTAATGGGGTGACCCAGAAAATATTGCTTAAGCTTCCGACTTGCCATAAAGACCCCATATACAAGCTTCTGCCAGTGCGGATACTTCTGCTTGGACTCAATAAGCACCTCACTGATGTAGTAAACCGGCCGTTGAATCAGATATTCCTTGCCTGCCTCTTTCCTCTCCACCACAATAGCTACACTAACGGCCCAGCTATTAGCAGCCACATATAACAATAGAGGCTCCTTATCAATAGGGGAAGCAAGAACGGGCGGCTCAGCCAACTGTTTCTTCAGATCCTCAAACGCTTGATTAGCAACATCACTCCAAACAAAATGATCTGTCTTCTTCATCATCTGATAAAGAGGAATAGCTTTCTCACCTAACCGGCTTACGAACCGACTTAGGGTCGCGATATGACCCGCCATATCCTGAACGTCATTAACAAACTCCGGTTTACCAATGAAGTAATGGCTTTGATCTTCTCTGGGTTAGCTTCAATGCCTTTGTTAGAAACCAGAAAGCCCAAGAGCTTGCCTATTGGTACACCAAAAACACACTTGGCCGGGTTAAGCATCATCTTGTAGACCCGAAGATTGTCAAATGTTTCCTTCAAATCGTCAATCAAGGTATCCTTCTTCCTTGACTTTACCACAATGTCATCTACGTAAGCATGAACATTATGCCCGATCTGATGGTGAAGGCAATTTTGCACACAGCGCCGGTAAGTTGCCTGGGCACTCTTGAGCCCAAACGGCATAGACACATAGCAGAAGGCTCCAAATGGAGTAATGAAAGCTGTCTTCTCCTGGTCCTTAACTGCCATCTTGATCTGATGATAACTAGAATAAGCATCCAGAAAACTCAAACACTCACAACCTGCCGTAGCATCAATGATTTTATCAATACGAGGGATAGCAAATGGATCAGCCGAGCAAGCCTTGTTTAAATCCGTGTAATCCACGCACATCCGCCAAGTGCCATTTTTCTTGAGCATCAACACCGGGTTAGCCAACCACTCAGGATGAAAAACTTCAATGATAAACCTGGCCGCCAAGAGCCGGGCCACCTCTTCACCTACGGCCTTCCGCCTCTCCTTGTTAAAACAACGGAGAAATTGCTTGACCGGCTTAAATTTCAGATCTATATTAAGAGTGTGCTCAGCGAGTTCCCTCGGTACACCTAGCATGTCTAAAGGCTTCCATGCAAAGATATCCCGGTTCTCACGGATGAACTCGCTGAGCGCGCTTTCCTATTTCGGATCCAGATTGGCGCGCTTTCCTATTTCGGATAAACATAACAGGGCCTTGCCATGAATTTAGCATAAGTCGGCAGCCCAGAAAGAGCATGGTAAGGGCTTTTGATCTTAACCACCTCAAAGGTCAGAGTCTCAGATATGGAATCATGCTCATCTCCAAAGGAAACCTCCAAAGATATCTTACCCACTGGATATGCCGACTTACCAGGCACCACCCCATGAAAAACGGTGTTCGACGGCTTAAGATTTTTGTCAGTCAGCCCCATGCGACGAAGGGTTTCATAATAAAGTATATTAATACTGCTACCTCCATCCATGAGTACCTTAGTAAACTTATAGCCTCCGACCTGAGGTGCCACCACCAGTGCCAAGTGACCCGGATTATCAACCCGGGGCGGGTGATCCTCACGGCTCCACACAGTAGGCTGCTCTGACCACCGTAAGTAACATGTCATCGCCGGCTCAACAACATTCACTACCCTCTTATGCAGCTTCTGATACTGCTTACACAGGCTGGTGGTGAAGACATGGTATTGCCCACTGTTCAACTGCTTCGGTTTCTCTGATAACCAGACTGCTGCTGCTGATTCCCCTGATTATTCTGCTGGTTGTAACTGTCTTGATTACCCTGGCCGTGAAGTCTGGAATTTGAGCCGCCACCTCCATGACCCGGACCATGAGAGCAGGATCCTGAACCGCCATTTGGGCCACGGTTGTGCTGGATAGACTCCCTGAATTGTCTCATTATATTGCAATCCTTCCATGAATGTGTAGCTGGCTTCTGATCCGTTTTGTGTTTTGGACATGGCTGGCTCAATAATGCCTCAATGTCAAACCTCGTCCCTTGAGTCGGCGCCCCCTTATGACACTAGTTATAATTTCATGCCCTGGTGTTTGCTTCGAAATCATCCGCTTTGCGCTTACCGTTGCCACCCTGATTGGACATGTTGTACTGCTATCCCTTCATGCCGCCACTCTTCTTTCCCTTTCCCGATCTTTCATCCTCAGAGTCGGGGTCCTTGGTACCATCAGAGTCGGCATACTTGACAAGAGCCGCCATAAGCTCTCCCATGTCATTGCAATGACGCTTAAGCCGCCCAAGTTTCTACTTAAGTGGAATGAAATGACAATTTTTCTCCAACATTAGAACTGCTGAGCCGACATTGATGTTATCTGAAGAATGTATGATAGTCTAGACCCGACGCACCCAGCTGGTTGTTGACTCGCCCTCAGCTTGAACACAAGAAACCAAATCCACAATCGACATAGGCTGCTTGCACGTATCTTTGAAATTCTGGATAAACAGGGCCTTCAGCTCCGCCCATGACCTGATGGAGTTAGCCGGTAGCCCCTTCAACCAGGTGAAAACCGTCCCCTCTAACATCATGGTGAAGTACTTAGCGTATGCAGCTTCACTAACATCCACCATCTCCATGGTCATCTCATAACTCTCCACCCATGCCTCAGGGGGCTGATCTGCTGTGTAATTACGCACCTTACGAGGGCCTTTGAAGTCCTTGGGCAGATGCTCGTTTCGTAGAGCCGCTGTTAGACACGGCACACTGAAAGCCTTAGAAGTTACACCTGCCTCAACTGAAGCTATCAGGTAAACCGGCGCGTGCTGATGAGCCGCCATCTTGGACTCCCGACATGCTCTGCCCTAGTCCACCAAATCATGTGCATTAGCACCATTGCGCGCCGGGTCATGTCCATGAGGTTGGTTAAGGTGCTGCTCCATACTCGAGACTGCTGGTGAGTCAATGTGCCTACTGTAGCTCCGGCTGGGACGAGGGGTTGAATGAATCCGGTCACGGCTATAAGAATAAGCCTGCTGCTGCACTAAAGCCATTTGAAGAAGCTCCCTGGCCCTTCGGGTTTCAACCATCGTCGGAGTCTCACCCTCGACTGGTAAAGCCGCCAGTCATGTTGCTGCAGCAATCATGTTGTCCAAAGGGGTGGAATAGTGACCTAGCGGTGTTACCACATGTTGAAGCGGGGTGTTG
The DNA here is from genome assembly GCF_002162155.2 of Triticum dicoccoides. Lineage (NCBI taxonomy): Eukaryota > Viridiplantae > Streptophyta > Magnoliopsida > Poales > Poaceae > Triticum > Triticum dicoccoides. The sequence continues at coordinate 489,114,684 of NC_041388.1, read as the reverse complement.
TTCATGTACAGAGAACTTGTCACGCGCGGCTGACCCGGCACCGCACCGCCTGGCGCTTCAATCATCCGATTCACCACCGGCGGGTTACTGGCCCTGGCTCCAGGGGTGTTGAAGAGGTCCCTTGACTCATAAACTGAGGGCAGACGACTCCGGTATTTTCTCCTCAAAACTTCATTTGACGCGTTCTGATCCACCGTGAGCCGGTATGAATTTGCTTGAATCCGCTGTGGTTGGGCACTTAAAACGGCCCACTCTGCAGCCATCCTGGCATTTTCTGCTGCTAATTCTGCCTTGGCTTGCACTATCTCATCACGCGATTTAGCTATTTATGCCTTGTGCTGCTCTTGGTTGTCCGGGGTTACCTCAACCTCCATCAGAGTCGCCAGAGCATCCAACAGATCTGTTAAGACTTGAGCCGGCGGGCGCGCTGAACCGCTAGCCCCGGTTGCCGTTACCGCTGTTGCACTAGAAGTCATAGCTGTGGTGGCTGTCGAACCAAGAACTGGCTGGGTGCTAGCCATGAAGATCGCCACACTGTTCGGCAGCTCACGGGGGTCCGGAATACTGTCGCCATCGGAACAACCCCCAAGCTACCCGTCTTGTAGCTGATACATTGAGTTGGTCTCGCCCGTGGATGACTCATCATTAGAACAGATGGTCGTCTCACCGCCAGAGAACTCAAAACCAGTCTTCTTCTTGAAGATCCATTTATTGAACCCAACGAAGACATGCTTTATGGCGGGTTGAACCCGGGCGGGTCACGCACACTGAGCCGTCTCGATGATGTCAGTGCAGATGTCTGGCTCAGGGCCCGGTTCACTGATCTTGCCAATGAAGACGTGGATTCCACCGAATGGGACCCGATACCCATACTCAATTGAGCCGGCCTTGGGCCCCAGCCTGCATCCTCGATGTAGAGCTTGCCGCGACGACTCTTGGTCAGCCGGCCCACAGCGTATCCCTTGAGCCCTTCGAAGCTGCCCTTTAAGAACTCAAAACCACCGTGAGCGAGCCCCACGGTGGGCGCCAACTGTCGTGGAATTGTCATGGTAGATGTCCTCATAGAAGGACTTAGTTGCGGAGCTATTGCGACAAGGTTAGCTTAAAGGGGTTAAACAGGACAAAGGAAACAAAGAGTTTATACTGGTTCGGCCCCTTGCGGTGAAGGTAAAGGCCTACTCCAGTTTGGGGTGGTATTGCTAGGGTTTCGATTACTAGGGAACAAATATGCTTTTCCTGGCTTTCGACTTGTTGTTTCTTGCCCTAAGCCGCTGTCAGGTCATCCCCTTATATACATGGGTTGACGCCATGCGGCGTACAGAGTACTGGCTGGCTCATACAAACGTGTCTGGCTCGGTGACTTATCTTACATGACTTATAACACAAGTTACATATACATGGCAGTTTATACTCACGAGCCTTATGCCGCCTCTTAGTTTGGGCCCCTTAACAGGCCTACTTCATGAACCGCCACCTTCACATACTCATGGGCTTCATCTAGATGAACCGCCATTGGGATAACCCGGCCCCTCCTGGGCGGGTCACACCCAATAGTTATATCCCCAATAGTACCTCCCTGCTAAACTAATAGCAAGGCACACATCAGGTCTGGTAGACAGCATTGCATACATGATAGAACCTATGGCTGAAGCATATGGAATGCCTTTCATTTTCTCTCTATCTTCTGCAGTGGTCGGGCATTGAGTCTGACTCAACTTCACACCTTGTGCAAGAACCCTTTCTTTGCTTGATCCATTTTGAATTTCTTCAAAACTTTATCAAGGTATGTGCTTTGTGAAAGTACAATTAAGCGTCCTGATCTATCTCTATAGATCTTGATGCCCAATATATAAGCAGCTTCACCGAGGTCTTTCATTGAAAAATTCTTATTCAAGTATCATTTTATGCTATTCAGAATTTCAGTATCATTTCCGATCAACAATATGTCATCCACATATAATATCAGAAATGCTACAGAGCTCCCACTCACTTTCTTGTAAATACAGGCTTCCCCAAAAGTCTGTATAAAACCATATGCTTTGATCACACTATCAAAGCGTATATTCCAACTCCAAGAGGCTTGCACCAGTCCATAAATGGATCGCTGGACCTTGCACACTTAGTTAGCACCTTTCGGATCGACAAAACCTTCTGGTTGCATCATATACAACTCTTCTTTTAGGTATCAATTAAGGAATGCAGTTTTGACATCCATTTGCCAAATTTCATAATCATAAAATGCGGCAATTGCTAACATGATTCAGATGGACTTAAGCATCGCTACGGGTGAGAAAGTCTCATCGTAGTCAACTCCTTGAACTTGTCAAAAACCTTTTGCAACAAGTCGAGCTTTGTAGACAGTAACATTACCGTCAGCGTCAGTCTTCTTCTTGAAGATCCATTTATTCTCTATGGCCTGCCGATCATCGGGTAAGTCAACCAAAGTCCACACTTTGTTCTCATACATGGATCCCATCTCAGATTTCATGGCCTCAAGCCATTTTGCGGAATCTGGGCTCATCATCGCTTCCTCATAGTTCATAGGTTCGTCATGGTCGAGTAACATGACCTCCATAATAGGATTATCGTACCACTATGGTGCAGATCTTACTCTGGTTGACCTACGAGGTTCGATAGTAACTTGATCAGAAGTTTCATGATCATCATCATTAGCTTCCTCACTTACTGGTGTAGGAATCACTGGAACTTATTTTTGTGATGAACTACTTTCCAATAAGGGAGTAGGTACAATTACCTCGTCAAGTTCTACTTTCCTCCCACTCACTTATTTCGAGAGAAACTCCTTCTCTAGAAAGGATCCATTCTTAGCAACGGATTTCTCTGATTTGGGTTCGAGCTTATCAGGTTGAAGCTTTTTCACATAAGCATCACAACCCCAAACTTTAAGAAACGACAATGTACGTTTCTTGCCAAACCACAGTTCATAAGGTGTCGTCTCAACGGATTTTGATGGTGCCCTATTTAACGTGAATGCAACTGTCTCTAAAGCATAACCCCAAAATGATAGCGGTAAATCAGTGAGAGACATCATACATCGCACCACATCTAATAAAGTGCGGTTACGACGTTCGGACACACCATTACGTTGTAACATCCCAAATTTTCAATTTGGAATGTTATACATTAGATCATAAATGCATATCATATTTTATTTTGATTTTGGTTTTGATCCTAGAAATTCTACGCAACTCAAGGACCCACGGAGAAAGTTGGGGAATTCGTCATTTTCATATTTGAGCTTTCTCAAATTTTGAGAATAGGATCATTTGATTTTATTTATTTTATCATCAATTATTTCTATTACAAAAATATGATAGAGGGAATAAAATGACTTTTCCAAAATAAAGAAATATTGAGGATTTAATAAAAAAATCAAATAAGATTTTATTTCGGAGTTTTTCGTTATTTTATTTGAATTTAGGAAAAATATGCGTTTTTCAAAATTGCGTTTAGGCCCCAAATAAATGTTCACCTTGTGCGGCTTGATTTTAGAAGCCCGGGAAAATTTATTTCGGGATTTTTGGAGTCTGTTTAGTATTCCTTTTTATTTTTCTTCCGTGTGTAATTATTTAAAAAAATCGCACCGACCTACGGGCCATGTCCGACCTAGACACCGGACCGGGAAGGATTTATAAGCCGGGGGACCCGACCCCCACAGCCCACCCGACGCGCCCCAAACCCTAGCCTGCCGCCACTCGCCCCGCCACCCCGCCACCGCCGCTGCCGCCGCCGCCGCACGCCGCCCGAGGTTCGTCGCGGCTCAAAGTCCGCGCCCGTTTTTTTATATTTTTTCCGAAAAACCGTTCGGTTTTTCCGTTGGTTTTTCCGTCGGTTTTTTTAGATTCGTTTTTTTAATAGATCGGTTTTTTCGATTTATTTAAATAGCGAGCGTTCGTCCGTTCGTTCATTCTAGCGAACGTTCGTCGTTTTTCTTTTTCTCGGATTTAATCCGCGATTTTTCTGATCGCGATTCCTGATCCGATTTTCGTTTTAGTATAACTTTTCGCTCGTTTATCGGAATCAGGCGATTCAAGCGCCTGGAGTTTCGTCTCGAAACCCTCTAACCAACTTAAACAAGTTTTTGTTACTGTAAAATTTTCCTTAGATCCAGATTAGTAGAACGAAGTTGTTTTCTTTCGCCGTTTGACTTTCGTTGCCTCGTTTGATTTGATTCTTTTTGCAAACCGGAGTTCTTAAAGTGAACCTTCTGGTTAGATCTCTTATTTGAGTTTTACCTATGCATTATATGAGTACTTATTGTATGCTTGTTTGTTTGTTTGCGATGGAGTACCCGGAGTGCGCCGCTTGTTACTTCGAATCGCTAGGTTTCCCGGTTCATCAGCAAGGCAAGTAACACTTTGATCATACCTCCTACTACCCAGTTTTATTGCATTAGATCAATCCTCAAACATTGCATGATTAGGATCTAATTAAATTGGGGGATGGTAAGTAGTTGAGGTAGTACCTATTACCTGTTTATTATCAAACATTTGGGAGTTACTTCTACGTTTGCTTATTATGCCATGCTATGCTAGTAGACATGGATTGGGTGAGTGATATCCATGACAGATGTGAGTTTGTTAATTAATGGTTTATCTAAGGTGGCAACTTAAACACACATCTGGGTGGATTGAGGCACCTGGGTATTCCAGGACTTGCCTGTTTTCTTTTGGACCGCCACCCAGGCTCAAAGGGATCATTAGACTATTCATACTAGAAACTTCCGTGTGCAGCCACAAGCTATTATGGGCTCTAGCATAGTTGACTAAGTCATGCGAACTCTTACAATGGTAGACTAGCAGATGTAGGGGATGTTGGTGGTACGGTCTACCCGATCGTAAGGTGCTAGCGCTTCTGAAAGACTATGTCTCGGTCATCCGTCTTCTCAAACACCATGTAGTGCGAGAAACCAAACGGAGGCGATCAAGTCTTGTGGGGAGAAGTGCGAAAACCTCAATAAACTAATCATGGTTAGCCGTGTCCCCGATTATGGACATCTTGAGTATCTAGTACCTGGATTTTCATGTGAATCTCAACATGTTACTCTAAATTAATTTTGTTGGGTTTTGTTTAATGATGATGTTTAATTGGGATTGAGGATGCTGTCAACCATTCTCAATGTTTAACAACCATCATGATAGTAATTAAATTTATTCCTTTGAAGTAGGGAAAAATTGGCTTTACGCAAAACTGTAACCATAGAGCTTTCCAACAGCCAAATATGCATATAGTATAGCTGTTTCATTCCATTATTCTCTATGTGTTACCTTGCCAGCATATTCCATGTGCTAACCCATTTCGGGCTGCAACATTAATGTTGCAGACTTTTCAGACGACGATTAAGGAGTTTTTAGGTCGTGGTTCTATAATCAGTGATGCCGTTGGAGTTGATGGACTCACTTATCTTCCAAGCCTTCCGCTGTTATCGTTATTAGATGGCCTTAAGCCATATTTATTGTAATAAGTTCTCTTTTGAGACGCTCCATGTAATAAGTGTGTGATTGCGACTCTGTTATAAATCCTCTGAGTACTGTGTGGTGTCAGCATTACTGATCCAGGGATGACACCGGAGCACAAAGATCAGACTGTTTGAGGTCTGGTCGCTACAGAGATGGTATTAGAGCACACGCTGACTGTAGGACACGACCACTAAGCTAAAGAACTAGAACACTATTCACCCTCTTCTCTTCTGACTCCTCATCTTTTCTACTCTTTTAGGATGGCGGATGCAAGGAACAAGTTCACGCAACCGGATGAAGATACACCCTTTGGACGTCACTTGAAGGAAGTCACTAGATACCTGAACATAGGAGTACCAAGATTCACTGGAACCTACAATGTCACTTTACCTGAAGAAGAGCGCTGGATGATTCAATTTCAAGTTCCAGGAAGGACGTTCATGCCAGTCACTGAGCCCATAGAGTTTTCTTTTGATGCACCAACTTGGAATCTAGGAAAGAGCGTGGCAGCTCACATCGCCATGGGACGCATTGGAGAAGTATACCACAATGATCTCAAGGATACTATCTACCAGATTTGTGGGCGCCGAGACGAGCACTAGGAGATGATCAGCACCAGGAAAGATAGATCAATTGCAGCTTTTATCCAGGAGTTAAACCAGCACATTCGACGACAGGAGAACCAGATGTGCGCCGACATGATAGATCTGAAGAAGGCTAAGACTAGAATCAAGGAACTGGAGGAAGAACTCAAGGCTACATGTGAAGATTATGAAGAGGAAATTGAAGTATTGGTGGATAAGAATGCTGACCTAACAATGAAGATCGGGATATTCATGGGAGACCCTACACCAGTAGATGAAGACGAAGAACCCAAGGAGATTCGCCCGGAAGACTGCATCATCATCGACGACACCGATTCGAATCCAGATGATAGTGATGACGATTATGTTGATGAAGCTGGAGCAGATATCATGGAGTCTGCAACCAAAGAATATTTCTAGTAGACCACCTTATCAGTAGTAGTAGTCCACCATGTAAATATAGTAGTCCGAGCACTTTGCGATAGTTAGATCGATTGTATGCCCTTGTTTGATTGAATGAAGTGAATTGTTTGCTTTTGCCTCATGTGCATATGGGTAGTGTTTTCTCTTTAGACCCCCTCTATTCTTAAATCTCATCTTTTCTAAACCCTCAGATGCCTCTAAGACGTGACCCCGGATTTACCTTTCCACCGGAGCTCACCCAGTTGATCCAGCAGCAGAACACATTGATGCAGTTGCTAGTCCAGAATCAGAATCAGGGGAACAACAACAAAAACCCACCACCACCACCACTTGTTGATCACTTAGCCCGTTTCCTTAGGCTGAATCCGCCGGTGTTTTCTAGTAGCACCGAGCCAATAGTAGCAGATGATTGGCTACGCAAGACAGCTAGAGAGTTGACCACCGCAGGATGCACGGATGCAGAGAAGGTGAAGTTTGCCGCACATTAGCTTGAAGGACCCGCATCATCATGGTGGGAGAATTTCACAGCCACTTTCCCTGTCGACACTATCACATGGGACCAGTTTCAGCAGGCTTTTCGTACTGCCCATGTTTCAGCAGGAGCTATGGCCATGAAGAAGCGTGAGTTTTGCAACTTGCACCAAGGAGGACGGACAGTTGGCCAGTATGTGGAGGAATTTAGTAAACTAGCATGTTATGCCCAGATGACGTCGCTACGGATGCAGCAAAGCAGGAGAAGTTTCTGGAAGGACTGAATGATGAGTTGAGCATGCAGTTGATGGTAGCATCTTTCAACAACTACCAGGAGTTGGTAGATCGTGCTCTTATGATTGAAGGCAAGCAGCAGCAAATTGAAAATCGTAAGAGGAAGTATGGACAAGGGAAGTACAATTCAGGAGCTCAGCAGAAGCCACGTTTTACCCCTAGACTGGGAGGACATTTTCAGCATACCCATGGAGGAGGTAGCTTGCACAATCACAATGGCACCAGAAGTGGTAATGGGAATGGAGGAAGCAACGGCCAGAACCGCACCAACCCATCAACCCCAGCCAAGAAGGACCTGAGCCAAGTCACTTGCTTTAAGTGTTCGAAGACCGGACATTATGCCAATGAATGTCCTGAATTACAAAATGGAAATAACAATGGAAGCTCTGGGAAGAAGCAGAACCCTTTCAACAGGGGGCAGGTGAACCACGTTAGCGTGGAGGAGGTTGAAGCTCAACCTGATGCAGTAATAGGTAAGTTTTTGGTTAAGTCATTTGCTGCACTCATTCTTTTTGATACTGGCGCATCACATTCATACATCTCAAGGGGATTTGTGGATAAGTATAACCTGTCAACCCAAGCCCTTAGGTCACCCATGTTAGTAACCTCGCCTGGAGCAGAGTATATGGCTAGTCGATGGTGTGATCGGTTACCATTAAGGATTGGTAACTATGTTTTTCCCTCAGACCTAATAGTATTGGAATCCCAAGGATTGTGTGATATTAGGCATGGATTGGTTATCAAAGTATGAAGGGAATATTGAATGTGCTAGTAAGTCAATTTTGCTTACCACACCAGAAGGGAGAAGGATCAAGTATGTATCCCGACATGTGCCAAAGAGGGCTCAAGTAAATTGCTTAACAGGAGTTGTGCAGGAGGAAGTACCAGTGGTAAGGGATTTCCCTAAAGTATTTCCAGAAGAATTGCCAGGCATGCCACCGGATAGAGATATTGATTTTGATTGATCTATTGCCAGGCACAGGGCCAATATCAAAGAGACCATATAGGATGCCAGCAAAGGATTTGGTGGAAATAAAGAAGCAGATTAAGGAGTTACTGGATAAAGGATATATTCGCCCAAGTTCTTCGCCTTGGGGATCGCCAGTACTTCTAGTGGAGAAGAAGGATGGATCGTTAAGGATGGTTGTTGATTATCGAGGATTGAATGAAGTAACGATCAAGAACAAGTACCCACTACCTATGATCAATGATCTGTTTGATCGATTGCAAGGAGCTAAGGTATTTTCCAAGATCGATCTGTGATCAGGATACCACCAGTTGAAGATTAGAGAATAGGATATTCCTAAGATAGCTTTTACCACCAGGTATGGGCTGTACGAGTATACCGTTATGTCATTTGGTCTGACTAATGCACCCGCATATTTTATGAACATGATGAACAAAGTGTTTATGGAGTTTTTGGATAAGTTCATCATAGTGTTCATTGATGATATCCTGCTTTACTCGAAGAATAAAGAAGAGCATAAGGAACATTTGCGATTGGTACTTGGAAAGCTCAGAGAACATCAACTATATGCCAAGTTTAGCAAATGTGAGTTTTGGTTGAAGGAAGTAGGATTCCTCGGACACGTTATATCTGGAGAAGGTATAGCAGTAGATCCCGCTAAAGTTGATACCATGACCAAATGGGAAGCACTGACCATGGTTGGAGAGATACGGAGTTTTCTTGGACTCGCAGGATACTACCGGAGATTTATTGAGAATTTCTCAAAGATTGCGAAGCCTATGACTAAGTTGTTGAAGAAGGATACCAAGTTGAAATGGACTGAGGAATGTGAGGCTAGTTTCCAGGAGTTGAAGAAACGTTTGGTTACTTCACCAGTGTTGATTTTGCCAGACCAGACCAAAGATTATGAGGTGTATTGCGACGCTTCACGTCGAGGACTTGGAGCAGTGCTTATGCAGGAAGGGAGAGTTGTTTCATATGCCTGAAGACAACTGAAACCTCATGAGTTGAATTATGCTACGCATGATTTGGAGTTAGCAGCCGTAGTGCATGCATTGAAAACATGGAGACATTTCCTCATTGGAAATCATTGTGAGGTGTACACGGATCATAAGAGTTTGAAGTACATTTTCACGCAGAAGGAGTTAAACCTCAGACAAAGGAGATGGTTGGAGCTCATCAAGGATTATGATATGAGATTGCATTACCATCCCGGAAAGGCTAATGTAGTAGCTGACGCATTAAGCCGTAAGAGCCACGTCAATACATTAATGACGGGAGGAATACCAAGGGAGTTAGCAGAAAATCTTCGTGAACTATGTTTGGAAATAGTTCCGAGAGGCTATGTAGCAGCATTGGAGATTCAGTCTACATTAATGGATAAAATCAGAGAAGCCCAAAGGACTGACAAGGAGATTGCCTCTATAAAGGAGAAACTTAGCAAAGGAAAGGCTAAGGGATTTCGTGAGGATGAGCACGACACCCTATGGTTTGAAGATCGTGTTTACGTGCCCAATGAGCCGGAGATCAGGAAGTTGATTCTGCAAGAGGCACACGATTCACCATATTCGATTCACCCAGGAAATACCAAGATGTATTTGGATTTGAAAGACATTTTTTGGTGGACCGGAATGAAGAAGGATATTGCGGAGTACGTAGCAGTTTGTGATGTATGTCAGAGAGTAAAAGCAGAGCATCAGAAGCCAGCAGGATTGCTACAACCATTGTCGATACCCGAATGGAAGTGGGATAAGTTAGGCATGGATTTTATCACAGGATTACCCAGGACTCGTTCAGGCTATGACTTGATTTGGGTTGTAGTCGATCGATTGACGAAGGTAGCTCATTTCATCCCAGTAAAGACCACTTACACTAGTGCTAAGTTGGCAAAGATATACATGACCAGGATCGTATGTTTGCATGGAGTTCCCAGGAGTATCATATCAGATAGTTGAACCCACTTTACCTCAAAGTTTTGGAAGCAGTTGCATGAAACTTTGGGTACGAGGCTAGAATTCAGTACAACTTTTCATCCACAGACAGATGGACAGACTGAGAGAGTCAATCAGATTTTGGAAGATATGCTGAGAGCTTGTGCGCTAGATTACGGATCTAGTTGGGATGATAATTTTCCATATGCAGAGTTCTCTTACAACAACAGTTACCAAACCAGTTTGAAGATGGCCCCCTTCGAAGCTTTGTACGGAAGGAGGTGCAGGACACCGTTGTCGTGGGATGAAGTTGGAGATTGCCAGTTGTTTGGACCTGACTTGATTAAAGAGTCTGAATAGAAGGTGAAGTTGATTCGCGACAGGCTCAAGGTAGCACAGTCCAGACAGAAGAGTTATGCAGATTCTAAATGAAAGGAGATAGTTTACGAAGTTGGAGATAGAGCTTATCTTCGAGTATCTCCACTTCGGGGAACATAGCGTTTTGGAGTTAAGGGGAAGTTAGCGCCACGATTTGTAGGACCATATCGAGTTTTGGAGCATATGGGAGAAGTGGCCTACATGTTGGAATTGCCTGAAGGATTGTTAGGAGTTCATGATGTGTTCCACGTTTCCCAGTTGAAGAAATGTCACGCTGAGATGGCTGACATACCTTTGAGAGACACATTGCCATTGGAAACAATTCAGTTGGATAACGATTTGACCTATGAGGAGAAACCAATTAAGATCCTCGAGTTTGCCAGCCGAGTCACTCGCAGCAAGGTTATCAAGTTTTGCAAAGTTCAGTGGAGCCACCACATAGAGGATGAAGCCACCTGGGAGCGAGAGGAAGATTTGCTCAAGGACCACCCTCACCCATTTTCTAGCCAACCCGAATCTCGAGGGCGAGATTCATCTTAAGGGGTTGTAGGTTTGTAACATCCCAAATTTTCAATTTGGAATGTTATACATTAGATCATAAATGCATATCATATTTTATTTTGATTTTGGTTTTGATCCTAGAAATTCTACGCAACTCAAGTACCCACGGAGAGAGTTGGGGAATTCGTCATTTTCATATTTGAGCTTTCTCAAATTTTGAGAATAGGATCATTTAATTTTATTTATTTTATCATCAATTATTTCTATTACAAAAATATGAGAGAGGGAATAAAATGACTTTCCCAAAATAAAGAAATATTAAGGATTTAATAAAAAAATCAAATAAGATTTTATTTCGGAGTTTTTCATTATTTTATTTGAATTTAGGAAAAATGTGCGTTTTTCAAAATTGCATTTAGGCCCCAAATAAATGTTCACCTTGTGCGGCTTGATTTTAGAAGCCCGGGAAAATTTATTTCGGGATTTTTGAAGTCCGTTTAGTATTTCTTTTTATTTTTCTTCCGCGTGTAATTATTTTAAAAAAAAATCGCACCGACCTACGGGCCGTGTCCGACCTGGACACCGTCCCGGGAAGGCTTTATAAGCCGGGGGACCTGACCCCCACAGCCCACCCGACGTGTCCCAAACCCTAGCCCGCCGCCACCTGCCCCGCCGCCGCCGCCGCCGCCCCACCACCGCCACCGCCGGACG
>NC_041388.1:489029228-489102371 GCF_002162155.2 Triticum dicoccoides | reverse complement strand
TTTATTTGTTTTTTTCGAAAAACCATTCGGTTTTTCTTTCGTTTTTTTAGATTCGTTTTTTTAAATAGATCGGTTTTTTTTTTATTTATTTAAATAGCGAGCGTTCGTCCGTTCGTTCGTTCTAGCGAACGTTCGTTGTTTTTCTTTTTCTCGGATTTAATCCGTGATTTTTCTGATCGCGATTCCTGATCCGATTTTCATTTTAGTATAACTTTTCGCTCGTTTATCGGAATCAGGCGATTCAAGCGCCTGGAGTTTCGACTCGAACCCTCTAACGTTTAACCAACTTAAACAAGTTTTTGCTACTGTAAAATTTTCCTTAGATCCAGATTAGTAGAACGAAGTTGTTTTCTTTCACCGTTTGACTTTCGTTGCCTCGTTTGATTTGATTATTTTTGCAAACCGGAGTTCTTAAAGTGAACCTTCTGGTTAGATCTCTTATTGTATGCTTGTTTATTTGTTTGCGATAGAGTACCCGGAGTGCGCCGCTTGTTACTTTGAATCACTAGGTTTCCCGGATCATCAGCAAGGCAAGTAACACTTTGATCATACCTCCTACTACCCAGTTTTATTGCATTAGATCAATCCTCAAACATTGCATGATTAGGATCTAATTAAATTGTGGGATGGGAAGTAGTTGAGGTAGTACCTATTACCTGTTTATTATCAAACCTTTGAGAGTTACTTCTACGTTTGCTTATTATGCCATGTTATGCTAGTAGACGTGGATTGGGTGAGTGATATCCATGACAGATGTGAGTTTATTAATTAATGGTTTATCTAAGGTGGCAACTTAAACACACATCTGGGTGGATTGAGGCACCTGGGTATTCCAGAACTTGCCTGTTTTCTTTTGGACCGCCACCCAGGCTCAAAGGGATCATTAGACTATTCATACTAGAAACTTCCGTGTGCAGCCACAAGCTATTATGGGCTCTAGCATAGTTGACTAAGTCGTGCGAACTCTTACAGTGGTAGCCTAGCAGATGTAGGGGATGTAGGTGGTACGGTCTACCCGATCGTAAGGTGCTAGCGCTTCTGAAAGACTATGTCTCGGTCATCCGTCTTCTCAAACACCATGTAATGTGAGAAACCAAACGGAGGCGATCGAGTCTTGTGGGGAAAAGTGCGAAAACCTCTGCATAGTGTAATAAACTAATCATGGTTAGCTGTGTCCCCGGTTATGGACATCTTGAGTATCTAGTACCTAGATTTTCATGTGAATCTCAACATGTTACTCTAAATTAATTTTGTTGGGTTTTGTTTAATGATGATGCTTAATTGGGATTGAGGATGCTGTCAACCATTCTCAATGTTTAACAACCACCATGATAGTAATTAAACTTATTCCTTTGAAGTAGGGAAAAATTGGCTTTACGCAAAACTGTAACCATAGAGCTTTCCAACAGCCAAATATGCATATAGTATAGCTGTTTCATTCCATTATTCTCTATGTGTTACCTTGCCAGCATATTCCATGTGTTGACCCGTTTCGGGCTGCAACATTAATGTTGCAGACTTTTCAGACGACGATTAAGGAGTTTTTAGGTCGTGGTTCTATAATCAGTGATGCCGTTGGAGTTGATGGACTCACTTATCTTCCAAGCCTTCCGCTGTTATCGTTATTAGATGGCCTTAAGCCATATTTATTGTAGTAAGTTCTCTTTTGAGACGCTCGATGTAATAAGTGTGTGATTGCTACTCTGTTATAAATCCTCCGAGTACTGTGTGGTGTCAGCATTACTGATACAGGGATGACACCGGAGCACAGAGATCGGACTGTTTGAGGTCTGGTCGCTACATACGTTGTGGTGTTCCAGGTGGCGTGGGTTGCGAAACTATTCCGCGTTGTTTCAAATGAAGACCAAACTCATAACTCAAATATTCACCTCCACGATCAGATCGTAGAAACTTAATTTTCTTGTTACGATGATTTTCCACTTCACTCTAAAATTCTTTGAACTTTTCAAATGTTTCAAACTTATGTTTCATCAAGTAGATATACCCATATCTGCTTAAACCATCTGTCAAGGTAAGAAAATAATGATACCCGCCGCGAGCATCAACACTCCTCGGACTGCATACATCAGTATGTATTATTTCCAACAAGTCTTCTGCTCGCTCCATTGTTCCGGAGAATGGAGTTTTAGTCATCTTGCCCATGAGGCATGGTTCGCAAGCATCAAGTGATTCCAAAAGTCCATCAGCATGGAGTTTCTTAATGCGCTTTACACCAATATGACCTAAACGGCAGTGCTACAAATAAGTTGCACTATCATTATTAAACTTATATCTTTTGGCTTGAATACTATGAACATGTGTATCACTACTATCAAGATTTAGTAAAAATAGACCACTCATCAAGGGTGCATGACCATAAAAGATATTATTCATATAAATATAACAACCATTATTCTCTGCTTTAAATGAATAACTGTCTCGCATCAAACAAGATCTAGATATAATGTTCATGCTCAACGCTGGCACCAAATAACAATTATTTAGGTCTAAAACTAATCCCGAAGGTAGATGTAGAGGTAGCGTGCAGACGGCGATCACATCAACTTTGGAACCATTTCCCACACGCATCGTCACCTCGTCCTTAGCCAATCTTCGCTTAATCTGTAACCCTTGTTTCGATTGCAAATATTAGAAACAGAACCAGTATCAAATACCCAAGCGCTATTGCGAGCACTAGTAAGGTACACATCAATAACATGTATATCAAATATACCTTTCACTTTGCCATCCTTCTTTTCCGCCAAATACTTGGGGCAGTTCCGCTTCTAGTAACTAGTCCCTTTGCAGTAGAAGCACTTAGTCTCAGGCTTAGGTCCAGACTTGGGCTTCTTCACTTGAGCAGTAACTTGCTTGATGTTCTTCTTGAAGTTCCCCTTCTTCCCTTTACCCTTTTTCTTGAAACTGGTGGTCTTGTTGACCATCAACACTTGATGCTCCTTCTTGATTTCCACCTCCGCAGCCTTTAGCATTGCGAAGAGCTCGGGAATCGTCTTATCCATCCCTTGCATATTATAGTTCATCACAAAGCTCTTGTAGCTTGGTGGCAGTGATTGAAGAACTCTGTCAATGACACTATCATCAGGAAGATTAACTCCCAGTTGAGTCAAGTGGTTGTGGTACCCAGACATTCTAAGTATATGTTCACTGACAGAACTACTCTCCTCCATTTTGCAGCTGTAGAAATTATTGGAGACTTCATATCTCTCAATCCGGGCATTTTCTTGAAATATTAAATTCAACTCCTGGAACATCTCATATGCTCCACGACGTTCAAAACATCGTTGAAGTCCCGGTTCTAAGCCGTAAAGCATGGCACACTGAACTATCGAGTAGTCATCAACTTTTCTCTGCCAGGTGTTCACAACATCTGCCGTTGCTCCTGCAGGGGGTTTGTCACCTAGCGGTGCTTCCAGGACGTAATTCTTCTGTGCAGGAATGAGGATAATCCTCAAGTTAGGGACCCAGTCTGTGTAGTTGCTACCATCATCTTTCAACTTAGCTTTCTCTAGGAACGCATTAAAATACAACGGAACAACAGCACGGGCCATCTATCTACAACAACATAGACATGCAAAATACTATCAGGTACTAAGTTCATGATAAATTAAACTTCAATTAATCAAATAACTTAATAACTCCCACTTAGATAGACATCCCTCTAATCATCTAAGTGATCACGTGATCCATATCAACTAAACCATGTCCGATCATCACATGAGATGGACTAGTTTTCAATTGTGAACATCACTATGTTGATCATATCTACTATATGATTCATGCTCGACCTTTCGCTCTCAGTGTTCCGAGGCCATATCTGCATATGCTAGGCTCGTCAAGTTTAACTCGAGTATTTTGTGTGTGCAAAACTGGCTTGCACCCGTTGTATGTGAACATAGAGCTTATCACACCCAATCATCACGTGGTGTCTTGGCATGACGAACTGTAGCAACGCTGCATACTCAGGGAGAACACTTATACCTTGAAATTTAGTGAGAGATCATCTTATAATGCTACCTCCGAACTAAGCAAAATAAGATGCATAAAGGATAAACGTCACATGCAATCAATATAAGTGATATAATATGGCCATCATCATCTTGTGCCTTTGATCTCCATCTTCAAAGCACCGTCATGATCACCATCGTCACCGGCTTGACACCTTGATCTCCATCGAAGTATCATTGTCGTCTCGCCAAGTATTGCTTCTACGACTATCGCTACCGCTTAGTGATAAAGTAAAGCAATTACATGGCAATTGCATTTCAAAAAATAAAGCGACAACCATATGGCTCCTGCCAATTGCCGATAACTCTGTTACAAAACATGATCATCTCATACAATAAAATTTATCATCATGTCTTGACCATATCACATCACAACATGCCCTACAAAAATAAGTTAGACGTCCTCTACTTTGTTGTTGCAAGTTTTACGTGGCTGCTACGGGCTTCTAGCAAGAACCGTTCTTACCTACACACCAAAACCACAACGCAGTATAGTGATTGCTTTTTGATCTTCAGAAAGAACCCTGTTCATTGAATCCGATTCAACTAAAGCTGGAGAAACTGACACCCACTAGCCACCTGTGTGCAAAGCACGTTGGTAGAACCAGTCTCGCATAAGCGTACGCGTAATGTCGGTCTGAGCCGCTTCATCCAACAATACCGCTGAATCAAGAATCAACTAGTTGAAGGAAATATGCCCTAGAGGCAATAATAAAGTTATTATTTATTTCCTTATTTCATGATAAATGTTTATTATTCATGCTAGAATTGTATTAACCGGAAACATAATACATGTGTGAATACATAGACAAACAGAGTGTCACTAGTATGCCTCTACTTGACTAGCTCGTTAATCAAAGATGGTTATGTTTCCTAACCATAAACAAAGAGTTGTTATTTGATTAACGGGATCACATCATTAGGAGAATGATGTGATTGACATGACCCATTCCATTAGCTTAGCACTCGATCGTTTAGTATGTTGCTATTGCTTTCTTCATGACTTATACATGTTCCTATGACTATGAGATTATGCAACTCCCGTTTGTCGGAGGAACACTTTGTGTGTTACCAAACGTCACAACGTAACTGGGTGATTATAAAGGAGCTCTACAGGTGTCTCCAAAGGTAAATGTTGGGTTGGCGTATTTCGAGATTAGGATTTGTCACTCCGATTGTCGGAGAGGTATCTCTGGGCCCTCTCGGTAATGCACATCACATAAGCCTTGCAAGCATTGCAACTAATGAGTTAGTTGCAAGATGATGTATTACGAAACGAGTAAAGAGACTTGCCGGTAACGAGATTGAACTAGGTATTGAGATACCGACGATCGAATCTCGGGCAAGTAACATACCGATGACAAAGGGAACAACGTATGTTGTTATGCGGTCTGACCGATAAAGATCTTCATAGAATATGTGGGAGCCAATGTGAGCATCCAGGTTCCGCTATTGGTTATTGACCGGAGACGTGTCTCGGTCATGTCTACATTGTTCTCGAACCCGTAGGGTCTGCACGCTTAAGGTTTGATGACAGTTATATTATGAGTTTATGAGTTTTGATGTACCGAAGGAGTTCGGAGTCCTGGATGAGATCAGGGACATGACGAGGAGTCTCGAAATGGTCGAGACGTAAAGATTGATATATTGGACGACTATATTAGGACATCGGAAAGGTTCCGAGTGATTCGGGTATTTTCGGAGGTACCGGGGAGTTACGAGAATACGAGGAAGAAGCAATGGGCCTTAATGGGCCTTAGTGGGAAGGACCAGGAGGTGGCGCGCGCCCCTCCCAAGCCCAGTCCGAATTGGACAAGGGGTTTGGGGGGCGGCCCCTCTCTCCCTTCCTTCCCCACTTCCCCCCTTTCCCCCTTCTCCTAGTTGGACTAGGAAAGGTGGAAACCTACTCCAACTAGGAGTAGGAATCCTACTCCTCCTTGGCGCGCCCACAAGGGCCGGTCGGCCTCCCCCTTGCTCCTTTATATACGGGGGCAGGGGGCACCCCAAAGACACACAAGTTGATCCTCGTGATCATATTCTTAGCCGTGTGCGGTGCCCCCTTCCACCATAATCCTCGATAATATTGTAGCGGTGCTTAGGCGAAGCCCTGCGACGGTAGAACATCAAGATCGTCACCACACCGTCGTGCTGACGGAACTCTTCCCCGACGCTTTGCTGGATCGGAGTCCGGGGATCGTCATCGAGTTGAACGTGTGCTAAAACTCGGAGTTGCCGTAGTTTCGGTGCTTGACCGGTCGGGCCGTGAAGACGTACGACTACATCAACCGCGTTGTGCTAACGCTTCCGCTGTCGGTCTACAAGGGTACGTACATCACACTCTCCCCTCGTTGCTATGCATCACCATGATCTTGCGTGTGCGTAGGAAATTTTTTGAAATTACTACGTTCCCCAACACTAGTGACGGCAAGCAATATGTATATACCCATGCCCACAACTCCTTTGTGTTCTACTCGTGCATATAACATCTACGCATAAACCTGGCTCGGATGCCACTGTTGGGTTATGCAGTAATTTCAAAAAAATTCCTACGCACACGCAAGATCAATCATGGTGATGCATAGCAACGTGAGGGGAAGAGTGTTGTCCACAGACCATCGTAGACCGTAAGCGGAAGTGTTATGACAACGCGGTTGATGTGGTCGAACGTCTTCACGATCCGACCGATCCTAGCACCGAAGGTACGACACCTCCGCGATATGCACACGTTCAGCTCGGTGACGTCCCGCGAACTCTAGATCCAACTGAGTGTCGAGGGAGAGTTTCATCAGCACGACGGCGTGATGACGGTGATGATGAAGCTACCAGAACAGGACTTCGCCTAAGCACTGCAACGATATGACCGAGGTGGATTATGGTGGAGGGGGGCACTGCACATGGCTAAGACAATTGTCAACTTGTGTGTTCTAGGGTGCCCCCTGCCCCAGTATATAAAGGAGTAAGGGGGAGGCCGGCCAGCCCTTGGGGCGCCCAAGGAGGGGAGGAATCCTCCTCCTAGTAGGTGTAGGATTCATCCTTTCCTATTCCTACTAGGAGGGGGAAGGAAGGAGTGGGAGAGGAGAAGGAAAAAGGGGGGCGCCGCCCCCCCTCCTAGTCCAATTCAGACTCAAGGGGGAGGGGGCGTGTGGCCTGCCCTAGACGCCCCTCTCTCTCCACTAAGGCCCGTATAGGCCCATTAGTCCCCCCCAGGGGGGAAGGGGGTCAGGTAACCCTCCGACACTCCAGTTTTATCCGAAACCACCCAGAACTCTTCCGGTGTCCGAATATAGCCGCCCAATATATCAATCTTTATGTCTCGACCATTTCGAGACTCCTCATCAAGTCCGTGATCACATCCGGGACTCCGAACTACCTTCGGTACATCAAAACATATAAACTCATAATACCAATCATCATCGAACGTTAATCGTGCGGACCCTACGGGTTCGAGAACTATGTAGACATGACCGAGACTCATCTCTGGTCAATAACCAATAGCAGAACCTGGATGCTCATATTGGTTCCTACATATTCTACGGAGATCTTTATCCGTCAAACTGCATAACAACATACGTTGTTCCCTTTGTCATCGGTATGTTACTTGCCTAAGATTCGATCGTCGGTATCTCAATACCTAGTTCAATATTGTTACTGGCAAGTCTCTTTACTCGTTCCGTAATGCTACATCCCGTAACTAACTTATTAGTTACATTGCTTGCCGGTCTTATAGTGATGTGCATTACCGAGAGGGCCCAGAGAAACCTCTCTGATACACGGAGTGACAAATCCTAATCTCGATCTATGCCAACTCAACAAACACCATCGGAGACAGATGTAGAGCATCTTTATAGTCACCCAGTTACGTTGTGATGTTTGATAGCACACTAAGTGTTCCTCCGTTATTTTGGAGTTGCATAATCTTGTAGTCATAGGAACATGTATAAGTTATGGAGAAAGCAATGGAAGTAAACTAAACGATCATCATGCTAAGCTAACGGATGGGTCAGGTCAATCACATCATTCTATAATGATGTGATCATGTTTATCAAATTACAACTCTTTGTCCATGGCTAGGAAACTTAACCATCTTTGATCAACGAGCTAGTCAAGTAGAGGCATACTAGTGACACTCTGTTCGTCTATGTATTCACACATGTACTAAGTTTCCGGTTAATACAATTCTAGCATGAATAATAAATATTTATTGTAGCGACCCGACCCAAATGGATCAAGTCTCTATGATTAAGTGTCATCCCTGGATCGGTATGCTGACACACACAGTACTCGAGGATTTATAACAGAGGTAAATCACATGTATAAAGTAACGTAAATACTATTACCTTAATCCAAATAGCGGAAGTAACAAGGTTGTGGATTCCCATCAACACCAATGGAAAAGTTGAGTGTAGAATTCGTAACCCTAACGTATCACTTACTCGTCGTAAGATAATCCTACAACATGAGACGTTGCAGCCACAAAGGGTCAGTACATTGAATGTACTGGCAAATTCACACCATAGAGAGAAATGATGAACAATGGCTATCTCTACATGCATATTTGGCTGGTGGAAAAGCTCTATGGTTATAATGTTTTTGCGAAAAGCCAATTTTTCCCTACTGCAAAGGAATAATTTTTTTTATTTAACTATCATGGTGGTTGTTGAACATTGAGAATGGTTGACAGCATTCTCAATCCCAATTAAGTAACATCATTAAACCCAACAAAATTAATTTAAAGTAACATGATGAGATTCATATGATAATCCAAGTACTAGATACTCAAAACGTCCATAACCGGGGACACGGCTAATCATGATTAGTTTATACACTCTGCAGAGGTTTGCGCACTTTTCCCCACAAGACTCGATCTCCTCCGTAGGAATTCTCGCACTACATGGTGTTTGAGAAACGGATGACAGAGACATAGTCTTTCAGAAGCGTTTCCACCTTACGATGGGTAGACCGTACCACCTACAACCCCTACATCTGCTAATCTACCACTGTAAGAGTTCACACGACTTAATCAACCACTGTAAGAGTTCACACGACTTAATCAACTATACTAGAGCCCATAATAGCTTGTGGCTGCACACGGAAGTTTCTAGTATGAATAATCTCATGATCCCTTTGAGCCTGGGTGGCGGTCCATAAAAAAACAGGCAATCCTGGAATACCCAGGTGCCTAGACAGGCAATCGCTGGAATACCCAGGTGCCTCCATCCACCCAGATGTGTGTTAAAGTTGCCACCTTAAGTAAACCATTAATTAACAATCTCACATCAGTCATGAAATACTCTCAAACCCGATCCACGTCTACGAGCATAGCATGGCAATATAAGCATAACGTAATAGTAACTCCCAAGGTTTGAATGCAGGGCAATAGGTTCCTACCTCATCAACTACTTCGCAATACCCACATGTTATCAATCCTACTCATGCAATGTTTGAGGGTGAAACTAATGCATAAAAACTAGGTATGAAAGGGATATGATCAAAGTGTGAACTTGCCTGCAATGTTGATGAAGATGATTCGCACTCATAACTCTTGATAGTTCTACTCGTCACACTCCGTTCAATCTATCGTGAGCAAGCAATATTAACCACACATAAGCAATCACTCAGAAGATCGGGAAGAACGAAGAAGACAGTTCGAAAAACATCAAAACCAAGCAAATAACTCTTGCAACATAAAACAATTTCTAACAGTACCAAAATTATGTGAATTTGGCCTTACCAGAAAGTTTAGGTCAAGAGCTTCGATTTGCAAAAAGAATGAACTAAATCGGAGTTATAAAACTCAAGTTATGATCAAAAAAATTTGAATATAAATCTGAACAAGAATTCAAAATTTGAAAATTTCAAAAAGTTGATGTGACAGGTTCACTGGATAGGTGAAAACAAGACGAAGCTATAGGCGCTGGTTTCATCTAATTTGGATAAACGAATGAAAAGTTATGGCTATTTGAAAAATCAGGGCCAAGCTGTTTTACGAAAGAAAAATAGCTACGGTTAAGGTCTAACGTATAAATACATTGTTAATCTAATTATTCTATCGTATTAGTCTAAAAATAATAAACTACGGAAGTATAAGAAGAAAAAAAACAAAGAAAGATACCTTTATAAGGCAGAGAAAAGACGACTTTGGAGAGAAGAGACAATTTCCAGAAGTCGCGCAGGAGAGGAGAAATATATTTTTCTTAAATGAATCTAGTTAAGCCAAAATATTGATTTAATCCGAATCGGATGATTTTTGGAGGCTCTATGGGTCTATATTTATTGGTGGAAAAGAGGCTTAGAAGTTAAAGGCTAGACAATGTGGGACTGAACATAGACGAAAATATACAAAACAGAGATGAAAAGAGGTGGCTCACATGGGCCTAAAGGCCTTCGGCCGGCCGCACGCGCACGCTGCGACTGCAGTTTTTTTTAAACAAAATCGGCCTAAGAAAGAAACAAAAATGAAAAGGCTGCCTGGGCCTGGTCCATATAGGATAAAGAAAAAGAAAAGATAGGGCGCCCGCTGGTACTATGATGCGCACGTGGGCGACAGTTAGTTTCAGGCGCGCGCGCAGTTTTTGTTATTTTTTTAAACAGAATGCGATAAACTGAAAAACAAAAATAAAAATAAAACTTTATATAGGCATATTATATATCAAAATTTTCAGAAAAAGATTTTCTACAAGATTAACATTTTCCTAGCATTAAATAAAATTCACACAAATTCAGATAATTCAAAGAGTGCTACTGGTCTAATAAAATCCAATAAAAATCATTTTAGAAATACCAGAATGAATTCAAATTTATTTATCTCCATTTTTCTGATGTAGGGAATCATGTTACCCTATTTTCCATATATTTTATTTTTGGAGAAAAATAATTTGAATAAAACTCAAATAACTCCAAATTGAAAATAAATTCAAAAAGGACTTTAAATGTGATCTTTGAAACTCCCAACTCATATTTCATAATTTAAGGAAGTCATTTTATCTTCTCTTGTGAAAATCATTGAGTTGCATAAAGTTTCAGAATTGGAAATATTTTCCAAATGAAATTCAAATGATTTCAAAAACCCTTGTCATTTAAATAAATGGAAGAAGTCATGTCATCTTCTCTCGAGGGTTTTGTATTTGTAAAGAATTTGAATTCACGGAGATCAAAATGCAAAATGAGTTTGAGAAAGTCCTTTTATTCCCTCTCATTTAACTTTCAAAAAGTTTTGAATTTCACTCACTTTCAGTCAATCAATCAAATAGTCAATCAAATCTATCTATTTAATATAACATTCCAAAATTTAGAATTTTGGGATGTTACAAACCTACCACCCTTAAAATGAATCTCGTCCTCGAGATTCGGAGAGGCTAGCAAGAAAAGGTTAGGGTTCGGGGTCTCTTCAAAATTTCATCAATCGTCTCCGAGGTCTGGGGTGCTACCACCCTTAGAAGCATGGTCACGGTTCCATCAAAACTCATATACTTCATCCATATTGTTAACATTGTCGGTCTTCTCAGATCTTCAGGATAATTCCTTATCTGGGCTCTTTCGATAGTGGCATAATCTTTTCCTCAATTCTTCTGTCTTTCATCTTGGTAAGGTTCTTCTGTGACTGGGTCTTCTTAGCTGATGGGTCTGGCGCCAAAACTAAACAACTATCAATATCTCATGGTGGTCAACAATTTATGGTTCCTTCTACAGGAAATGGGTCTGGTTGATCCTCACCGTATAACCTACGGTTGGCAAAAGCTGCCTTGTACAAGGGAAAATTTTCTTATACCATTCTAAGGTTTAAACAGGGTTTTGATCGCCGTCTCTCTACTATAGGTAAGTCACTCAGATTTACCATCCCATATATCAAGGCGAACAATAAGAGTAAGTCGGTATGGTGATCAATCCACCCCGCACCCAAATTATTACCTTGTATACGGTTTAGCGAATCTTGCATTCTAACACTCGGTCATCCTCACAAGCATTGCAGAATTTCTCTTGTCGACGAACCAAGGTTCGGATAAATCCATTGATTCTGCAAACCAAACAAACATCTATCGTTCCTTCACAACTCTCAGGTTTTGCTTTACTCCTATAAAATCGTCTGCCGATAAACATCGTATCTTCCTCCAGGGTTTTTCCTTCAGCAAGAATGTGCTTTCTTCTTGGCAGGTCCTGGGGCCTGTGGGTTATGGCCCATCTCATCACTTGTAGTCCTTGAACTTATCATTGGGCAACTGATCATTATTCCAACTTCCAACTTCCTAGTATTCTTAAATCCATCCAATTGTATTGTCTTCCTTCCTTCTATTGGCACCAAACTAGGACATGATTACTCAGACTCATCATGGAGTTTCCATTGATCCATATTTCCGACATCATGCCTCCTTTATATCCAATAGTAATTTATTTCTTCATCCTCGTGGGATATCCCACATAACGAGATAAAAACTTATACTTATGGAGTCCATATTCCACTTCATGGAACATCATTATCCTTTCCAGGGTCAAGCGTCCTTATAGGGGAATATTGGCCATCTCTGCATGGCACTTCTTCAACTGGGAAACGTGAAACACATCTTGAACTCCTGACAGTCCTTCGGGTGACTCCAACTTGTTGGCCACTTCTCCCATACGCTCCAAAACTCGGTATGGTCCTACAAATCTCGGGGCTAACTTTCCCTTAGATACAAATCGTTTAACTCCTCGCAGAGGGGTCACACGAAGACATGCTCTGTCTCCAATTTCATAGACTACCTCCTTGCGTTTTTTAGTCTGCATAACTCTTCTGCCTGGACTGAGCTACCTTCAGTCTATCTCGAATCAACTTAACATTCTCTTCTGACTCCTTGGTCACATTTGGTCCAACAACTGAAGGTCTTCAACTTCATCCCACATACTCTTGGGGCATCACACATATCGAGACAAAACTCGTATTCATTTTGTCCGAAATCCACTCAGTGGAGTATCCTTATCTTTTCCAGGGGTCAACGGTTCTTACAGGGTACTACCACCCTTAAAATGCACAAATCTTCCATAGACCTTATTTCTCATATCCTCAGAATGGCCAAAATTCTTCTTCATAGATTAACAACTCATAAAATCCATATCAGTACCAACGGTGCTAACTTTATTCATTCTCAAGTGATTACAATCTCTCGCTTTTCCATTACATGTCTCAACTCAACACCTCAATATAAAAGAAAATGTTCTCACTTCTACTACTCCATTTCTTTTGTTGCAAACTCAACTATCTAGCACAAGTTTCCTTCTCCTTGGGGCATTCTCTAGCAAAGTGCCCTGCTCCATTACAACTAAAACATATTACTTCTGACAAGTATCGAGGTTTCCTTTTTGGACAATTGTTGAGGTAGTGCCCTGACTCCTTGCACCTATAACAGGTGATATGACTCAGGTCCTTCCTGGAATCCAATCTGCTTCTCTTCCTGGACCTTTCCATGCCAATCATGGCTTCTATTTCTTGTGGGTCATATTCTACTTCCTCTATCGGGAATTATACTAGATCCCCATTCAAACAATTTTGGGAGATGTGTCCTTCTTCTCCACATGAATAGCAAGACTTAGTGCAGGGTTTACTCGGGTCTTATTTAGGCGTGTCCTCCATCTCTTCCTTCATCACAACTTCTTCTAAAATTTCCATGAGGGCTCCTTTCATTACTTCTTTCTTCTGCTGGATGGTTCGTTGTACCATGGGGTAAATGTGACACTGAGCAGGATAGTGGGTAGTCCCTTCACACAAGAAACAAGTAATTTGCCTAATTGGGCATTCTTCAACTGGGTGACTTCCTTCACAATTAGGGCATTCATCCTTGTGTTCTTTATGGGTGTGTCCTATTTCTCCACAAATCTTGCATGCACAAGGTTTCTTCATATCCTTTCCATAAGGCTTCAACTTCTCGAACACAAGCCGAGACTTTGGCAGAGTCAACTTAAATTCTTTCCAAGTGGTTACTCCTTGTCATCCATTGATGGTTTGGTACATCCTCCACCAAGTAGCAGCACCTCTTTCAAAGCACTAAAGAGCATGCTGGGTCATATCCTTTCCGACTATAGGGTTATTCTCCATGTGATCCTCCATGTTCTGAATCCATTGGTCTGTCTCCAACTGACTCATCGGTCCAGAAAATACAAGCTCATGTCCATTCATCCTCTATTGGGTCCATGTGGGTTTGGTGTAAGATAAGAGAGAGGGAGAGGGATACACACAATACAAACAAAAGTTTTGAAAAGACAAATTTTATTTGTGGCCGTCGGGAAAAACATCAAACAAATGACAGCTCACAAACGTCGCATCTAACGTAGGTATATAACAGGGGTTTGGTCTTCTAAAGGTCAATAAATCTTCAACATCTCCAAACTCTTCAAGCCTTGTTCATGCCTCCAATGGCTTCTTCCGATCATGCTTGTCTTTCTCAAGTTCTTTTGCCATATCAACTCTGTTGACGCGAAGTCTCTCGTGACGTCCTTTAGTATTCTGGAGTTGCGTTCCAAACTTCTGGTTTCAACATCCTTCGCATGAACCACGGTTCTACTGTCCTTCAGTTCCTGACGAATCTCCGATATCTCGAGGTTTTGCTCCTCCAGCTTGGCTACTTCAGCTTCTTGGACCTAAGTTCTTCACGAAATGCTTCCTTGTCAAAATACAGCTTCCTGCGGGTCCGTCTTAAAATTCCTGATGTAATTCTCCAGATCCTGGTGATACACCAGCTAAGGTTAAAACTGCATCCTTTGCTGATAGATGCTCCATCAGCCTTCTACCATCCAATCCTTCCGAAGAAATGCATGCTTAGCTCAGCTCGGTGACCATAGTATCAGTGGTGATGACATCACGGATAACCGTGTGTTCTGCCCTTGTCATTGCCATGAGCTATCTTCCATAGTTGATATCTCCTGCCTTAGGGTTTTCTTGACAAAACTTTGAGGTTTTTAACTCTCCATGCTCGGTCTTTCTCCGATACACCTTGATCTCAGGTATTGACGGCTTCCTTAGTCTGCCAAGTTCCATAAGGGGTGCCTTCCTAGGTCATACAAATCTGGAAAATTCTACAAGGCCTTCAGATTCCCCTAGTCTTCGGAGTCTTCAACCGTTGTAGTTTCCACCATTATAATATACGGTAAAATCCTCTTCATTCCAATGTGGTCTTAGTGGTCCCATATCTTGTACTTCTTGGAGTAGTCTCATCAGCCGAATCTTCGAGTGGTCAAAAAAATGAAAAGGGGTATGGTCTCACTAAAAGGGTATATTTGAATAAGCTCAAAAGAGAAGAGAGGTAAAAGATCCTTTTGAAAAGAAAGTTGTAGAGAAAAATCTTTCCTATGGGCTTGCCAGTTTCTAGGGGTCATGTCCTACAGTCAACATGTGCTCTGATACCATCTTGTAGCGACCCGACCCAAATGGATCAAGTCTCTGTGCTTAAGTGTCATCCCTGGATCGGTATGCTGACACACACAGTACTCGAGGATTTATAACAGAGGTAAATCACATGTATAAAGTAACATAAATACTATTACCTCAATCCAAATAGCGGAAGTAACAAGGTTGTGGATTCCCATCAACACCAACGGCAAAGTTGAGTGTAGAATTCGTAACCCTAACGTATCACTTACTCGTCGTAAGATAATCCTGCAACATGGGACGTTGCAGCCACAAAGGGTCAGTACATTGAATCTACTGGCAAATTCACACCATAGAGAGAAATGATGAACAATGGCTATCTCTCCATGCATATTTGGCTGGTGGAAAAGCTCTATGGTTATAATGTTTTTGCGAAAAGCCAATTTTTCCCTACTGCAAAGGAATAAATTTTTTTATTTAACTATCATGGTGGTTGTTGAACATTGAGAATGGTTGACAGCATTCTCAATCCCAATTAAGTAACATCATTAAACCCAACAAAATTAATTTAAAGTAACATGATGAGATTCACATGATAATCCAAGTACTAGATACTCAAAACGTCCATAACCGGGAACATGGCTAATCATGATTAGTTTATACACTCTGCAGAGGTTTGCGCACTTTTCCCCACAAGACTCGATCTCCTCCGTTGGATTTCTCGCACTACATGGTGTTTGAGAAACGAATGACTGAGACATAGTCTTTCAGAAGCGTTTGCACCTTAGGATGGGTAGACCATACCACCTACAACCCCTACATCTGCTAGTCTACCACTTTAAGAGTTCACACGACTTGATCAACTATACTAGAGCCCATAATAGCTTGTGGCTGCACACGGAAGTTTCTAGTATGAATAATCTCATGATCCCTTTGAGGCTGGGTGGCGGTCCATAAAAAAAAGGCAATCCTGGAATACCCAGGTGCCTAGACAGGCAATCGCTGGAATACCCAGGTGACTCAATCCACCCAGATGTGTGTTAAAGTTGCCACCTTAAGTAAACCATTAATTAACAATCTCACATCTGTCATGAAATACTCTCAAACCCAATCCACGTCTACGAGCATAGCATGGTAATATAAGCATAACGTAATAGTAACTCCCAAGGTTTGAATGCAGGGCAATAGGTTCCTACCTCATCAACTACTTCGCAATACCCACATGTTATCAATCCTACTCATGCAATGTTTGAGGGTGAAACTAATGCATAAAAACTGGGTATGAAAGGGATATGATCAAAGTGTGAACTTTCCTGCAATATTGATGAAGATGATTCGCACTCATAACTCTTGATAGTTCTACTCGTCACACTCCGTTCAATCTATCGTGAGCAAGCAATATTAACCACACATAAGCAATCACTCAGAAGATCGGGAAGAACGAAGAAGACAGTTCGGAAAACATCAAAACCAAGCAAATAACTCTTGCAACATAAAACAATTTCTAAGAGTACCAAAATTATGTGAATTTGGCCTTATCAGAAAGTTTAGGTCAAGAGATTCGATTTGCAAAAAGAATCAACTAAATCGGAGTTATAAAACTCAAGTTATGATAAAAAAAAGTTTGAATATAAATTTGAACAAAAGTTTAAAATTTGAAAATTTCAAAAAGTTGATGTGACAGGTTCACTGGATAGGTGAAAACAAGACGAAGCTATAGGCGCTAGTTTCATCTAATTTGGATAAACGAGTGAAAAGTTATGGCTATTTTTAAAATCAGGGCCAAGCTGTTTTACGAAAGAAAAATAGCTACGGTTAAAGTCTAACGTATAAATACGTAGACTAATTGTTAATCTAATTATTCTATCGTATTTGTCTAAAAATAATAAACTACAGAAGTATAAGAAGAAAAAAAACAAAGAAAGATACCTTTATAAGGCAGAGAAAAGACGACTTTAGAGAGAAGAGACAATTTCCAGAAGTCGCGCCGGAGAGGAAAAATATATTTTTCTTAAATGAATCTAGTCAAACCAAAATATTGATTTAATCCGAATCGGATGATTTTTGGAGGCTCTATGGGTCTATATTTATTGGTGGAAAAGAGGCTTAGAGGTCCAAGGCTAGACAATGTGGGACTAAACATAGACGAAAATATACGAAACAGAGATGAAAAGAGGTGGCTCGCATGGGCCTAAAGGCCTTCGGCCGGCCGCACGCGCACGCTGCGGCTGCAGTTTTTTTTAAACAAAATCGGCCTAAGAAAGAAAAAAATAAAAAGGCTGGCTGGGCCTGGCCCACATAGGATAAAGAAAAAGAAAAGATAGGGCGCCCGCTGGTACTATGATGCGCACGTGGGTGACAGTTAGTTTCAGGCACGCCCGCAGTTTTTGTTATTTTTTAAACAGAATGCGGTAAACTGAAAAATGAAAATAAAAATAAAACTTTATATAGGCATATTATATATCAAAATTTTCAGAAAAAGATTTTCTACAAGATGAACATTTTCCTAGCATTAAATAAAATTCAAACAAATTCAGATAATTCAAAGAGTGCTACTGGTCTAATAAAATCCAATAAAAATCATTTTAGAAATAGCAGAATGAATTCAAATTTATTTATCTCCAATTTTCTGATGTAGGGAATCATGTTACCCTATTTTCCATATATTTTATTTTTGGAGAAAAATAATTTGAATAAAACTCAAATAACTCCAAATTGAAAATAAATTCAAAAAGGACTTTAAATGTGATCTTTGAAACTCCCAACTCATATTTCATAATTTGAAGAAGTCATTTTATCTTCTCTCGTGAAAATCATTGAGTTGCATAAAGTTTCAGAATTGGAAATATTTTCCAAATGAAATTCAAATGTTTTCAAAAACCCTTGTCATTTAAATAAATGGAAGAAGTCATGTCATCTTCTCTCGAGGGTTTTGTATTTGAAAAGAATTTGAATTCACGGAGATCAAAATGCAAAATGAAAGTTTGGGAAAGTCCTTTTATTCCCTCTCATTTAACTTTCAAAAAGTTCCGAATTTCACTCACTTTCAGTCAATCAAATCTATTTATTTAATATAACATTCCAAAATTTAGAATTTTGGGATGTTACATTTATCATGATGTAAGGAAATATAAATAACAAGTTTATTATTGCCTCTAGGGCATATTTTCTTCACTTTGGACTTGTAGTTTGACTCGGATTCTGCTGCAGCGTCAGATTTTTTCGTTGATAACTTAATGCTCTAGATGAATTTTAAGGTGAATCCAAATGGGTTGGAAGGAGCACGAAATCTACTTTCCAACAAAAGGATAATCACCCAATTCAGAGTCCGTATGAAAGAGTTGTTGGCGTTTTGAGTTAGGTATGTCTGTGCAGTCCGAATCTGAATCCAGAACGTGAGAGATTTGTACTCTATCTTCTCTTGGCCCAAAAGTGACATGAGAAGACTTTTTGAAAAGCACCTAAACTTCTCTTTTTCCCTTATCTTCATATGTGAATTGTACAAATGTCCCATACACCTGCAATTAAACATGACACAAAAGTTTGTGAAGTATCTTTGTCCTGGATGACATAGATAAATTATTGCATAGTTTTTGAAGTATCTTTGTCCTGAATGACATAAATAAATTATTGCATAGTTTACATTAGAAATCACCACACAAATATACATGTATGCAATATTTTTGGTCGTATCCTAGGTAGTCCTGTCCTCATCATCCTCCCCTTCTTGAAAACAAAGCCGTCCTCGGCGTTGCTTAATCTGAAATGTGGCTAAAAAAAGAGACAAGGCGTACATGTTGTATATGTATATGTCATCCATTTTTACTTCCCTTGGTTTTTGCACATATGACACATGTATACATGAGTAACTTTCATAGCCCCCGAGACTTGAAGCAGTTGGTACAACTGATTTAAGTATCGTTGTATAACCAGGTTCTTACGGAGAAGAACGACCTGTTAGCCAAAGAGCTAGAAAAGTGCCAGACGCAGCTAACTGCTGCCCGTGCCGAACTGGAGAGATCCAAGAAGGTGTCTCCTGGTAATGTTCCCCTCCATTGAGAAAACATAATGGTATACCAATAATGTTAAACACGATTGATCACCTCTTATCAGGATCACTAGGTCAACTGCAAGAACAACTGAAAGTTGCCCAAGACGGAGAACGAGAAGCCAAGAAGCTGCTAGCCGCGGGTGAGCGTGTGCTCACAAAAGTCGTACTGGAGAAGAACAAGCTCCAGGATTCGAATACCCGATTGGGCGAGGATCTGAAAGATGTATGGGCCCAACTGGCCGACTCCGCGAAGGAGAATAAAAGGTTGCGCGGTGGCATGTTCAGTATGTGGCCGAATTTACTTTATAATAGTTCAGAGATATCAGGAATTGACATAGTTATATCTGTAGGTATGCTGACCGGCCATCCCGAAGATGAGATGTCCAGATTCTCAGGCGATCTGCTGTAAGAGCTGTCGTGTATTCATGAACAAGCTCGACAGGCGATGCGAAGCGTTGCCAAAGCCTTGTGGCCAACTGCCTCCCCTCTAGGAAAGATGGAGGAGCTCCTAGAGCTATTCAAGGGGGTGCGGCGGTGCTTTCGATTGTGGAAAATATCGGCCTGCTGGGAAGGGGCTCGAGAATCCTGGGCCATGGTGAAGACACGGTACACCATGCTTGAGCCGAATCATATGGCTCGGGTCGGACCTCTAGGGTCATAAGGGAAGGAAGTTCCTGTTAATTTGGTGTATGACCAAGTAGCGGTAGCTGCCAAATATTCCCAGCAGGATTGTAAGTTAGATAGCCTGCTGGAGGGTATAGAGGAAGAAATTTTTGAGTCGAAATGATTGTGTATTTTTCCGTCTAGCTGAATTGTAAAATGGTTGTCATGGCAGACCTTTTCGCTTTGCCCTCTGGACCCGAAGGCGCGGAGTGTTTCCGAATACCCGTGCGGCCGAATAGACCGTGGTATGCGTGGAAACCAAGTGTAGGGGTCATAGTTGCTTGAACAGACAAGTAGTATCCGGTTAGTTATGTTATATCATTATGTAAGAAACATCTTCCAGAGAGAATAGTTCCGTTAAGGGTTCCTTTCCCTGGGCGTGCATGTGTTAGAGCGCATGTCCGAACTGTGATTGAAAAAAATGCAGTATATATATATATATATTCTGGGGGTTCGCAAATGGAGCAAATGCCAAAACATCTTTAATTCACCGACCGAATATTCCCTTAAGAACGCTAGCTTTCGGCTTCACTGAGTCTGAGGTACACATCCGGATGACCCGGCAGTAACAATCGTAGAGGTGCTCCCCTTATGCCCTAGCCGAACTAACGGGAACGTAGGGCATAAGCACAGGTGTAACGCCCTCGATGCGGCTATATCTCCCATGTGTCGAAGCACGACTTAGAGGCATAACCGCATTGAAAGCAAAGTCGCAAGTGAGGTAATCTTCACAACAACCCATGTAATAAAATAAGGGAATAAGAGTAACATAGTTCGCTTACACTCGCCACGTCACACAAATGCATAAATAACATTACATTCATCCAATTACACTCAAGGTCCGACTATGGAACCAAAATGAAGATAAACCCCAAGTGCAACATAGTCCCCGATCGCCCCAACTGGGCACCACTACTGATCATCTGGGAAAGACACGTAGTATCGTCCTGAGTCCTCATCGAACAGCCACTTGAGCTCAGTTGAATCACCTGGAGCGGTATCATCGGTCCCTGCATCTGGTTTTGGAAGTAATCTGTGAGTCACGGGGACTCAGCAATCTCACACCCTCGCGATCAAGACTATTTAATCTTATAGGTAGGGTAAAGGTATGATGTGCAGCTGCAGCAAGCGACTAGCATATATGGTGGTTAACATATTCGCAAAAGAGAGCGAGAAGAGAAGGCCAAAGCACGGTCGAACAACTATGATCAAGAAGTGATCCTAGAACAACCTACGTCAAGCATTACTCCAACACCGTATTCACTTCCCGGACTCCGCCGAGAAGAGACCATCACGGTAACACACATGGCTGGTGCCTTTTAATTAAGTTAAGTTTCTGGTTTTCTACAACCATACGTTAACAAATTCCCATCTGCCCAAAACCGCGGGAACGGCTTTCGAAAGATCAAATCCCTGCAGGGTTGTCCCAACTTAGCCCATCACAAGCTCTCACGGTCAACGAAGGATATTCCTTCTCCCAAGACAATCCGATCAGACTCGGCATCCCGGTTACAAGACATCCTCGACAATGGTAAAACAAGTCCAACAAGACCACCCGCTGTGCCGACAAATCCCGATAGGAGCTGCACATATCTCGTTCTCAGGGCACACCGGATAAGCTAAGCGTACGGAAGCCAACGTAACCCAAGTTGCCAAGGGACGGCCCCGCACAGTGCTCTGGGTTGGACCAACACTTAGAGAAGTATTGGCCCGGGGGTTTAAAATAAAGATGACCCTTGAGTCCGCGAAACCCAAGGGAAAAGGCTAGGTGGCGAATGGTAAAACCAATGTTGGGCCATGCTGGAAGAGTTTTATTCAAGGTGAACTGTCAAGGGGTTCCCATTATAACCCAACCGTGTAAGGAACGCAAAATCCAGGAACATAACACTGATATGACGGAAACTAGCGCGGAAAGAGTGGAACAAAACACTAGACATAAGGCCGATCCTTTCACCCTTTACCAAGTACATAGGTGCATTAAGATAAACAAGATAATATGGTGATATCCCAACAATAAACATGTTCCAACAAGGAACGATCTCCAATCTTCACCTGCAACTAGCAACGCTATAAGAGGGGCTGAGCAAAGCGGTAACATAGCCAAACAACGGTTTGCTAGGACAAGGTGGGTTAGAGGTTTGACATGGAAATATGGGAGGCATGATAAGCAAGTGGTAGGTATCGTAGAATAGGCATAGCAAAAGAGCAAGCATCTAGCAAGCAAAGATAGAAGTGATTTCAAGGGTATGGTCATCTTGCCTGCAAAGTTCTCAGAGTTGCCTTGATCCTTGTAAGCGTACTCAACGGGATCCTCGATCGCATACTTGTCTCCCGGCTCTACCCAAGCAAAAACAACAAGCAAAAGGAACACAGTCAACCACGTGCAATGCTCAAACAACATGATGCAAACATGGTATGATATGCGGGATGCGGTATGTGATGCATATGCATGATTTGGAAAGGAATGATTGAACCTGGCCTCAACATGGAAATCCAAGAGTGCCACTAGAAAGGTGAGGTGATTTCGGTCGAAATCGATATAAAGATCACCGGAATCGGATGCACGGTTTGGAAATGGCAAGCAAAACAAATATGGCACCGGTCTGCGATAATCAGCAAGTGACCTTCTAAATGCATCAAGATAATTTAGCTACTGCACTCAAACATAGCAACAAAATACATGGCAGGGATCCACTCAAGATGCTTGACAAAAGATGAACACTGAGCTACGGCTAATTCACTCATTAACAGGTTCAAAGAAGCATGGCAAAACTGCAAAAGATAACAGGTTTCAGACTTAGTGAAAATAACATGTCAGGAATTTATCATCAGGAAGCAAAGTTTAGAGCATGATAACTACATGCTACAGGAACATATCATGGTAAAGCAAGGCATGGTATGAAGCTACTCAAAGCATATAACAAAAGTCCCTTGGTGACCATAAGCCAAAAGGGATCAGAAAATACAATTGCAAGCATGTGAACATAGCAAAACATAAACAGATCCAGACTTACTGAAAAACTGGAGCATGCAAAACAGTTAACAAGTAGGCACGTTTACGAGCTCGATGCACTCACTATGAGGAATTGCATGACAAACTAAGCATACGCCCAGCAAATAGACATGGAATAGAAGCTAGACATGGCAAGAACAACAACATAGCATGCATGTATCAACAACAACAAGCTCGGCAAAATCGCAAAACATGTTAACAATCTGCCAGGAACATTTTATAGCAAAAGTAGAGCTCGATTGACTCAAGATAGGGTGCCCCATAATTTAAAACAAAGACATGGATGGATAGAGCACAACATTATCTACAAAACATCCTTACTGATCATGCTCAAAAGAGGCACAGATAACTAGGAAACAACATGAACATATGGCATAAAAATAATGACAGGGCAAGGACTTGGTGAAATTCTAAGTCCCTGAAATCAGCATCATTGAGTAAGCTACTTTGCATGCTTGTGCTAGTCACAACATAGATCACAAAAATACATGGCATACAACCCTGTAAAGATGGCATGGCATACATCAAAACACATGTAGAGCTCAGGATCATAGCATGCACACATAAATCATGGCAAAAATGACAGAAGTGCATTTGCTGAAACAGATCTAAAATTATCCTCACGTAGCCCTCTTCCAACAACATTTCGGGCATCAAGATGAGCTCAAATGAAAATGATGCATTGAGATTAAATGATGTACTCTTCGAGACGAACATTTTGATATGCTACACGCACGAATCGGAACTACGATGAGGAAGTTATGGCATGCCAAAGTATGCAAAAAGTTAGGGTTTCGGGACGAAAAAGTCAACCCCGAGATTTCGGATCTGAGATCCAGATCGCATGCGTTTCGAGGATGGCCGGAGTTCCTGTTCACCGGCGACAGGAACGCGATGGCCGGAGCTGTCGTGGGGCGCCGGAGTAGAGGGACTGGCCGGAGTCTCACCGGAGTGGGGGAAGGAGGAGCTCGCCGGTGCGGGCACGCGGCGACGGGCGTGGGGCACCGCGGGCGAGGCTCTCCGGCGACGGCGGCCGGAGTTGGCGCCGGTGGCGGAGCTGGGCGGTGAAGGGGAGACGGCAGGCGGCGGAGCTGCGGTCTCG
The DNA here is from genome assembly GCF_002162155.2 of Triticum dicoccoides. Taxonomy (NCBI): domain Eukaryota; kingdom Viridiplantae; phylum Streptophyta; class Magnoliopsida; order Poales; family Poaceae; genus Triticum; species Triticum dicoccoides. The sequence goes on along the minus strand of NC_041388.1, from coordinate 489,078,182 downwards.
GGCGGCGCCTGCTCCCAGGCGGCGGGGAGCGACCGATGGGCCTCGGGGGCCCGGGGCGGGCTTACCGAGCCGGCGTCGGGATGAGGGTGGTGGTGCCACGTGGCGTCACCCCAGTGGACGCGGGCGGTGGCGCTGCGGTGTCCGGCGCGGCCCGGACAATGTCCGACGGCGGCGCGAGCAAAAATTTAGGGTTAGGGGTGGAGGAGACTCGGAAATTTTGGGAGGAGGCCTATTTATAGAGGTAGAGGGAGCTAGGAAGCTCCAAATGAGGTGCGGTTTGTGGCCACGCGATCGTAATTGAACGGCCTAGGTGATGGAGGAGCTTTAGGTGGGTTTTGGACCACTTTGGAGGGGTGTTGGGCTGCAACACACACGAGGCCTTTTCGGACCCTCGGTTAACCGTTGGAGTATCAAATGAAGTCCAAATGGCACGAAACTTGACAGGCAGTCTACCGGTAGTAAACCAACGCCGCATGGCATGTCTCGGTCCAAACCGGAAACGTTTAACACCCACACACGAAAAGAGGTAGAAAGGGATACCGGAGGACATAGGAGTGCCGGAATGCAAAACGGACAACGGGGAAAAAGCTCGAATGCATGAGACGAACACATATGCAAATGCAATACACATGATGACATGATAAGAGATGCATGACAAAGACAAAACACACAGAGACAAAAAAATCCAACAACGAGGAAATAAAATAACTTAGTGCCGGAAATGGCAAGAGTTTGAGTACAAATAAGGTAAATTACATCCGGGGTGTTACAACACTCCACCACTACGAAAGGATCTCGTCCCAAGATCTAGGACTGGAAAAACTCCGGGTACCTAGAACGGAGGTGATCCTCGCGTTCCCAGGTGGCTTCATGGTCGGAATGATGTGACCACTTGACTTTGAGGAATTTGATAGACTTGTTGTGAGTTTTACGCTCAGTTTCTTCAAGAATAGCAACGGGGTGCTCACGATAAGAAAGGTCTTCTTGGAGATCAAAGTCTTCGAAGTTGACGGTGCGGTCAGGAGTCTTGAAACACTTGCGGATCTGAGAGACATGAAACATGTCGTGCACGTTTGCAAAGTTGGAGGGAAGCTCAAGTTGATAGGCGAGATCGCCTCTCTTGCTAACGATCTTGAAAGGACCCATGTATCTAGGGGCAAGCTTCCCTTTGATACCAAAGCGACGAGTACCTTTCATTGGAGAGACGCGGAGGTAGACATGGTCTCCGATCTCGAAATCCAAGTCATGATGCTTGCTATCATAGTAGCTCTTCTGGCGCGATTGCGCGGCTTTGAGATTACCATGAATGACTTTGCACATCTCTTCTGCCTTTGTGATCAAGTCATTTCGAAGAAGTTGACGTTCACCAGTCTCTAACCAGTTAAGAGGAGTACGACACTTCCTGCCATAGAGAATTTCGAATGGGGCCTTGCCCGAACTCGCTTGGAAGTTGTTGTTGTAGGAGAACTTGGCATATGGAAGACAATCTTCCCACTTCGTACTGAAAGAGATGACGCAAGCCCTGAGCATATCTTCAAGAATTTGATTAACTCGCTCGACTTGGCCACTAGTTTGAGGATGAAAAGTTGTGCTGAAACGAATGTTGGTGCCCATGGCCTTCTGAAAGGAATCCCAGAACTTAGAGGTAAAGATGCTGCCACGATCTGCAGATATCAACTGCGGAATGCCGTGCAGAGAGACAATCCGGGAGGTATATAGCTCTGCCAATTGAGCTGCTGTGATAGATTTCTTGATAGGAAGAAAATGAGCAACTTTAGTGAGTTTGTCGATGACAATGAAGATAGAATCATTGCCACGCTTGGACTTTGGAAATCCAGTCACGAAGTCCATCTCAATATGGTCAATCTTCCATTCAGGAATGGCAAGAGGTTGGAGGAGACCAGCTGGTCGTTGGTGTTCTGCTTTCACTCTTCTGCAGACATCACACTCATTCACGAACTGAGCAATCTCACACTTCATTCGAGTCCACCAATACGACTGCTTGAGGTCATGGTACATTTTGTACTTCCAGGGTGGATAGAGAGGAGTGCATTGTGAGCTTCGTTCATAATGACTTTACGAAGGTCACCTTTAGGCACAACAATGCGATCCTCAAAGAATAGAGTATCCTTGTCATCGAGACGATAGCACTTGTACTTGGGTAGACTCTTGGCAATCCCAATCTTCACCTTCTTCACCATAGCATCAAGAAGTTGAGCCTCACGAATCTGATCTTTCAAAGTAGGAGAGACTTGAAGGTTGGCCAGAAATCCTTGAGGAACAACTTGAAGATTGAGTTTGCGGAAAGCTTCACAAAGCTCGGGTTGGTAAGGCTTGAGAATCAAACTGTTGCAGTAAGCCTTCCTGCTCAATGCGTCAGCAATTACATTGGCCTTGCCTGGAGTATATTCGATACTCGGATTATACTCTTGAATCATCTCGACCCAACGAGTCTGCCTGAGGTTGAGATTAGGCTGAGTGAAGATGTACTTGAGACTCTTATGATCAGTGAAGATGTCCACTTTTCGTCCCAATAAGAGATGTCTCCAAGTTAAAAGAGCATGGACAACTGCCGCCAACTAGAGGTCATGAGTGGGGTAGTTCTTTTCATTGGGCTTCAACTGGCGAGAGGTATAAGCCACAACTTTCTTCTCTTGCATCAACACTGCACCAAGACCTTGAAGGGAAGCATCACAGAAGACCTCGAACGGTTTGGATTCATCAGGAGGAGTCAGAACTGGAGCAGTGACTAACTTCTCTTTCAGGGTGTTGAAAGCGATGTCACATTCAGGAGACCAGACGTACTTCACATGCTTGTGGAGAAGGTTGGAAAGAGGCTTCACGGTCTTAGAGAAGTTCTCAACGAACCTTCGACAATAGCTTGCGAGCCCAAGGAAGCTGTGGAGTTGCTTCACGTTCTGAGATGGTTCCCAATTCACAATTGCAGACACCTTCTTAGGATTCACAGCAATGCCCTTGGCAGAAATGATATGCCCAAGGTAGAGAACCTCATCGAGCCAAAACTCGCGCTTTGAAAACTTCGCATAGAACTGATCTCTGAATTTATCCAGTACCAAACGCAAGTGCTTGGCATGATCCTCCTTGTTCTTGGAAAAGACCAAAATGTCATCGAGGTAAACCAAGACAAATTCATTTGTGTAGGCGTTGAAAATGAAGTTCATCATGCGAGAGAATGTTGGCGGAGCATTGACGAGGCCAAAAGACACGACGGTGTATTCATATGAACCATAGCTTGTTCTGAACCCTGTCTTGGGGATATCTTGTTCACGAATGCGAATCTGATGATAGCCCATACGGTGATCAAGCTTGGAGAATACTTGAGCACCTTTGAGTTGTTCAAAAAGTTCATTGATGTTGGGAAGTGGGTACTTGTTCTTTATGGTCTTCTTGTTCAATGGACGGTAGTCGACACAAAGTCGGTCTGTTCCATCCTTCTTCTTCACAAAAAGAACTCCACAATCCCATGGAGAAGAACTTGGTCGGATGAGACCCATTCGTTCTTGAATATCGAGTTGCTTCTTCAGCTCCTTCAACTCTTCAGGTCCAAGTTTGTAAGGACGTTTGCAAACAGGTTCCGTGCCAGGCTCAAGATCAATGACGAATTCAACTGGCCGGTGCGGAGGCATTCTTGGAAGCTCTTCTGGAAAGACATCTTGATATTCGCAAACGACTGGAATTTGAGAGATGGCATCCAGCTCGCCTTTCTCATTGAGAGAAAACAGTCGAATGGTATCATCCTTAGCGGCAAAGACGGTTACATCCTCAGACGCATGAGTCAATTGAATCTGCCTGGCAGCACAATCAAGCTGAGCCTTGTGCTTAGAAAGCCAGTCCATTCCAAGAATAATATCAATATCCGAGTTACCAAGGACCATTGGGGAAGCCAGAAACTTGATGTCGCCCATCATGATAGAAACATCCGGGGCTATTGAGGTAGCCCCCATAGACTTGGCCGGAGAAACCACTCCCATAGGTTTACCTAACATTTCCGAAACGAAGTCATTGTTTGAAACAAATGAACTTGACATGAAACAATGCGATGCACCAGTATCAAAAAGGACTTTTGCAGGAGTAGAGTTAACTGGAAAGTTACCCATGATGACATCTGATGAGTCCTCTGCCTGAGCTACATTCATCAAGTTGACCTTAGCAGACTTGGGGGTATGCTTGACCACTGCGGTGTTGGCAGACCTCACAGGAGGAGGAGGAGGAAGACGCCTCTGATTGAAGCATTTGTTGGCATAGTGACCTTTCTCCTGACACTTGTTGCACGTGACCTCTGAGAGCGGACGGTGATACAGAGCACTTGATCTTGGAGCTTGAGACGAAGTCTTGTTCTGAAAGCCTGGGTTGGGTGGGTGGGAAGATCCACTGCCACCTTTGCTCTTCTACTGATAAGGCTGACGGAACGGAGGAGGAGGCAGCCAATACTTTTGCTGCTTAGAAGCCACTTGAGTTGAGGAAGAAGGAGTCGCATCTCTGACTCGCTTCTTGGAAGCATGACACTTGAGTTGAGCAGTCTCTTGCTTCATTGCCATATTGTAGAATGCATTGTACTTCTTCGGCTCAAAGAGCACGAGAGCTAGTTGAAGATCTTCTCTGAGGCCACCCCTGAACTGATAAATCATGCTCTTCTCGTCAGGGACGTCTTGCTTGGCGAAACGAGCGAGCCTCTGGAACAGAATGTTATACTGGTAAACGGACAAGCTGCCTTGCTTCAAGTTGCGGAATTCCTCATGCTTGCTCTAAACAACACTCTGAGGAATGTGATGAGCTTTGGAGTCTTGACGGAATTCATCCCAGGTAATCACACGGCCTCCTCTGGAATCTTTGTATTGCTGAAACCATTCTGCAGCTTGGTCTTTGAGATGGAAGGAGGCAAACTTGACAAAGTCCTCAGGCCTAACGTTGCTGCACTCGAAATGCTTGTAGATATCCACGAGCCAATCATCAGCGTCTGAGGCCTCGACACAGTTGCTGAAGGTCTTTGGCTAGTTAGCAAGGAACTGGTTGAGTGTAGCAAACTGATTCTGATTGTTGCCATGGCCATGATTCCCTTGGTTGCGCTCTTGCAGAATTTGCATGATCAGCTGCGTGTTTGCATTGGCAGCGGCCATCATAGCTTGTCATGCCTCCGGAGGTGGAGGTGGTGGTGGCGGATCCTGATTCTGATTCTGACCCTTAGCAGGAGCCATCCTGAAGAGGGTGACATCCATTAGCATCTTGAAAGATATATTCAAGCTGAATCAAATGGATAGAAATTGCAACTTATAGTCTTCACATCCGAACAAAATGAACGAATGCATTCCAATAGAAATGGTCACATTTCCATAAATTGAGAAGCCACTTAGATAGAGGTAGAAGAATAAAACAACAAGGTACGGACAAGAACAAATACTTGGTGAGGATTACCCAATCACAAACCAAATATCCGCGGAAGAAGTACTAGAGCTAAAATAATTCCCACCTATGAAACTCTCGAACCTTTCCAGTTATGCAATCAGGTGTTGGGGATACAGGGGAAGCATAATATCTCACCCAAAGCTAGCAAATCCTACATCCAGCTGTATCCATCCTTCAACACATAACTAGGAAACCTTCGGAAATCATTTACCTTAACCTTCGAAAAGCATCTGTTATACGAGTTATGGCAATACTCCCGAACTCCCGCCCCAGTACTGGGTGGTGTCGAGGTTATCTCACCAACAACTGCATAAAAGAGATTTTCGATGTCGGCGAAACTCAGGTATTCCAGAATCTCAACGATAAAATTGTGACAACAACACCTCGAAGCTCAACTCCCCGGGACACTGCCACAACCCCTAAATGACAGGAGGCACCAAGAACAATGTTCTCGTCACAAAACCATCGGAACGATTCCAAGATACCCGTGTGATCCTAAATTTTTTTAGTGAAATTTGAGAAGACAAGAGTCAAAACTCTACGCCAGGATGCCTCACCAGAGCGACGAAGGGACTGAGGTGTAAAAAAATTCCTAACTCTCCGATATATATAATCCTAAATGACTCAAAACATTTTTCTAGACTCAACAACACCAGCGATTCGATCAAGCAGGGGGCTCCTAAGGTCGGGGAAGGCTCTGATTACCAACTTGTAACACCCTCGATGCGGCTATATCTCCCACGTGTCGAAGCACGACTTAGAGGCATAACCGCATTGAAAGCAAAGTCGCAAGTGAGGTAATCTTCACAACAACCCATGTAATAAAATAAGGGAATAAGAGTAACATAGTTGGCTTACACTCGCCATGTCACACAAATTCATAAAATAACACTACATTCATCCAATTACACTCAAGGTCCGACTACGGAACCAAAATGAAGATAAACCCCAAGTGCAACATAGCCCCGATCGCCCCAACTGGGCACCACTACTGATCATCTGGGAAAGACACGTAGTATCGTCCTGAGTCCTCATCGAACAGCCACTTGAGCTCAGTTGAATCACCTGGAGCGGTATCATCGGTCCCTGCATCTGGTTTTGGAAGTAATCTATGAGTCAAGGGGACTCAACAATCTTACACCCTCGCGATCAAGACTATTTAAGCTTATAGGTAGGGTAAAGGTATGATGTGGAGCTGCAGCAAGTGACTAGCATATATGGTGGCTAACATATTCGCAAAACAGAGCAAGAAGAGAAGGCAAAAGCACGGTCGAATAACTATGATCAAGAAGTGATCCTAGAACAACCTACGTCAAGCATTACTCCAACACCGTGTTCACTTCCCGGACTCCGAAGAGAAGAGACCATCACGGTAACACATGCGGTTGGTGCCTTTTAATTAAGTTAAGTTTTTGGTTTTCTACAACCGGACATTAACAAATTCCCATCTGCCCATAACCGCGGGCACGGCTTTCGAAAGTTCAAATCCCTGCAGGGGTGTCCTAACTTAGCCCATCACAAGCTCTCACGGTCAACGAAGGATATTCCTTCTCCCAAGACAATCCGATCAAACTCGGCATCCCGATTACAAGACATCCTCGACAACGGTAAAACAAGTCCAGCAAGACCACACGATGTGCCGACAAATCCCAATAGGAGCTGCACATATCTCGTTCTCAGGGCACACCGGATAAGCTAAGCGCACGGAAGCCAACGTAACCCAAGTTGCCAAGGGACGGCCCCGCATGGTGCTCTGGGTTGGACCAACACTTAGAGAAGCACTGGCCCGAGGGTTTAAAATAAAGATGACCCTTGAGTCTGCGAAACCCAAGGGAAAAGGCTAGGTGGCGAATTGTAAAACCAATGTTGGGCCATGCTGGAATAGTTTTATTTAAGGCGAACTGTCAAGGGGTTCCCATTATAACCCAACCGTGTAAGGAACGCAAAATCTGGGAACATAACACCGATATGACGGAAACTAGGGCGGCAAGAGTGGAACAAAACACCAGGCATAAGGCCGAGCCTTCCACCCTTTACCAAGTATATAGGTGCATTAAGATCAACAAGATAATATGGTGATATCCCAACAATAAACATGTTCCAACAAGGAACGATCTCCAATCTTCACCTGCAACTAGCAACGCTATAAGAGGGGCTGAGCAAAGCGGTAACATAGCCAAACAACGGTTTGCTAGGACAAGGTGGGTTAGAGGTTTGAAATGGAAATATGGGAGGCATGATAAGCAAGTGGTAGGTATTGTAGAATAGGCATAGCAAAAGAGCGAGCATCTAGCAAGCAAAGATAGAAGTGATTTCGAGGGTATGGTCATCTTGCCTGCAAAGTTCTCAGAGTTGCCTTGATCCTCGTAAGCATACTCAACGGGCTCCTCGATCACGTACTCATCTCCCGGCTCTACCCAAGCAAGAACAACAAGCAAAAGGAACATAGTCAACCACGTGCAATGCTCAAACAACATGATGCAAACATGGTATGATATGCGGGATGCGGTATGTGATGCATATGCATGATTTGGAAAGGAATGATTGAACCTGGCCTCAACTTGGAAATCCAAGAGTTCCACTAGAAAGGTGAGGTGATTTCGGTCGAAATCGATATAAAGATCACCGGAATCGGATGGACGGTTTGGAAGTGGCAAGGAAAACAAATATGGCACCGGTCTGCGATAATCAGCAAGTGACCTTCTAAATGCATCAAGATAATTAAGCTACTGCACTCAAACATAGCAAAAAAATACATGGCAGGGATCCACTCAAGATGCTTGACAAAAGATGAACACTGAGCTACGGCTAATTCACCCATTAACAGGTTCAAACAAGCATGGCAAAACTGCAAAAGATAACAGGTTTCAGACTTTGTGAAAATAACATGTCAGGAATTTATCACCAGGAAGCAAAGTTTAGAGCATGATAACTACATGCTACAGGAACATATCATGGCAAAGAAAGGCATGGCATGAAGCTACTCAAAGCATATAACAAAAGTCCCTTGGTGACCATAAGCCAAAAGGGATCATAAAATACAATTGCAAGCATGTGAACATAGCAAAACATAAACAGATTCAGACTTACTGAAAAACTGGAGCATGCAAAACAGTTAACAAGTAGGCACGTTTACAAGCTCGATGCACTCACTACGAGGCATTTCATGACAAACTAAACATACACCCAGCAAATAGACATGTCATAGAAGATAGACATGGCAAGAACAACAACATAGCTTGCATGGATCAACAACAACAAGCTCGGCAAAATCACTAAGCATGTTGACAATCTGCCAGGAACATTTTATAGCAAAAGTAGAGCTCGATTGACTCAAGCTAGGGTGTTCCATAATTGCAAACAAATACATGGATGTATAGAGCACAACATTAACTACAAAACATCCTTACTGATCATGCTCAAAAGAGGCACGGATCACTAGGAAACAACTGAACATATGGCATAAAAATAATGACAGGGCAAGGACTGAGTGAAATTCTAAGTCCCTGAAATCAGCATCATTGAGTAATCTACTTTGGATGCTTGTGCTAGTCACCACATAGATCACAAAAATGCATGCCATACACCCCTGTAAAGATGGCATGACATACATCAAAACACATGTAGAGCTCAGGATCATAGCAAGCACACATAAATCATGGCAAAAATGACAAAAGTGCATTTGCTGAAATAGATCTGAAATTATCCTCACATTGCCCTCTTCCAACGACATTTCATGCATCAAGATGAGCTCAAATGAAAATGATGCAATGAGATTAAATGATGTACTCTTCGAGACGAACATTTTGATATGCTACACGCACGAATCAGAGCTACAATGAGGAAGTTATGTCATGACAAAGTATGCAAAAAGTTAGGGTTTAGGGACGAAAAAGTCAACCCCGAGATTTCGGATCTGAGATCCAGATCGCACGCGTTTCGAGGATGGCCGGAGTTCCTTTTCACCGGCGACGGGGACGCGGTGGCCGGAGCTGTCGTGGGGCACCGGAGTAGAGGGACTAACCGGAGTCTCGCCGGAGTGGGGGAAGGAGGAGCTCGCCGGTGTGGGCGCGCGGCGTCGGGCGCGGGGCACCACGGGCGAGGCTCTCCGGTGACAGTGGCCGGAGTTGGCGCCGGTGGCGGAGCTGGGCGGCAAAGGGGAGACGGCGGGCGGCAGAGCTGCGGTCTCGGGCGGCGCCTGCTCCCAGGCGGCGGGGCATGGCCGATGGGCCTCGGGGGCCCGGGGCGGGCTTCCCGGGCCGGCGGTGGGATGAGGGCGGTGGCGCCACGTGGCGTCACCCCAGTGGACGCGGGCGGCGGCGCTGTGGTGTCAGGTGCGGCCCAGACAATGTCCAACGGCGGCGCGAGCGAAAATTTAGGGTTAGGGGTGGAGGAGACCCGGAAATTTTGGGAGGAGGCCTATTTATAGAGGTAGAGGGAGCTAGGAAGCTCCAAATGAGGTGCGGTTTGTGGCCACGCGATCGTGATCAAACAACCTAGGTGATGGAGGAGGTTTAGGTGGGTTTTGGGCCACTTTGGAGGGGTGTTGGGCTGCAACACACATGAGGCCTTTTCGGACCCTCGGTTAACCGTTGGAGTATCAAACGAAGTCCAAATGGCACGAAACTTGACAGGCGGTCTACCGGTAGTAAACCAAGGCCGCATGACAAGTCTCGGTCCAATCCGGAAACGTATAACACCCGCACACGAAAAGAGGTAGAAAGGGACACCGGAGGACATAGGAGCACCGGAATGCAAAACGAACAACGGGCAAAAAGCTCAAATGCATGAGACGAACACGTATGCAAATGCAATGCACATGATGACATGATAAGAGATGCATGACAAAGACAAAACACATGAAGACAAAAAACCCAACAACGAGGAAATAGAATAACTAGTGCCGAAAATGGCAAGAGTTTGAGTACAAATAAGGTAAATCACATCCGGGGTGTTACAACAGGAGCCAGGCAAACCAGCTTGGCTAAAACTTAAGTCATATCGATGCATATAATGGCGAAGAAAAGGTACATATGGGAAAAACGCATATATGATGAGCTTGATGCCCGGAGAATAATTGCAAGCTTCTGTACAAGAAGCCCCCAGGTATAATGGACGTACGTATTTGAAGGCATATGTGTGCGTCCGGGGTGCGTGGTCTGACCGCACGAAAGCTTTAAGGCTAAAGAGAAAAACTAAAAGAGAGAGAAAGAAAAAAAAGTATTATGGAAACATCAGGGAGAAGGAGACGAACAAAGAGTTCGACGCTTAGGCATAGAATCTTCGGAGTCTGGCCACATTCCAGCGGTTCGGCTCGAGGCAATTGTCTGACGCATCACACAGGAGGTACGCTCCTCCGGTGAGGACTTCGTCAGTGATGAAGGGACCCTCCCATTTGGGCTTGAGTTTGTCCTTTTTCTTCTCCGACAAGCATGGAACGAGTTCGCCAACGTTATAAGTCTTGGCCCGTACTTCTCTGCTTTGATATCTGCGGGCCTGTTGTTGATAAAATGCGGAACGGGCTTTTGCGACGTCACGCTCCTCCTCCAGGGCGTCTAGGCTATCCTGCTGATCGAGCTCGGCCTCTCTCTCTTCATACATGCGCACCTGAGGTGAGTCATGTATAATGTCGCAGGGTAGCACAGCCTCTGCGCCGTACACCATGAAAAAAGGTGTGTATCTGGTAGTTCGGTTGGGCGTGGTCCGTAGCCCCCATAGTACGGAGTCAAGCTCCTCGATCCAGTGTGCGTCTGATTCCTTCAAAGACCGCACCAGCCTAGGTTTGATGCCACTCATTATAAGACTGTTGGCCCATTCGACTTGACCGTTTGTCTGTGGACGATAGACAGAGGCGTAATCGAGCTTGATTCCCAGATTAGCACACCAGGTTTTCACTTTGTCGGCTGTGACATTAGAGCCGTTATCAGTGATGATGCCGTGTGGGACACCATAACGGTGTACGACGCCGGATATGAATTCTATCACCGGCCTAGACTCGGCCGTTTTAACTGGTTTGGCCTCTATCCACTTAGTGAATTTATCCACCATGACCAGCAGATATTTTTTCTTATGGCTTCCTCCTTTAAGGGGTCCAACCATGTCCAGTCCCCAAACAGCAAAATCCCAAGTGATGGGGATTGTTTGTAGGGCAGTGGGGGGCATATGGCTTTGATTGGCGAAGAGTTGGCATCCGACGCAACGTTGGACAAGGTCCTGTGCATTTGCTCGGGCCGTCAGCCAATAAAACCCTGTACGGAAGGCCTTGCTAACAAGGGCCCGAGCTGCGGAGTGGTGCCCGACGAGACCGGCATGAATCTTAGCCAGGAGCTGCCGCCCCTCCTCCTCCTCAGAGATGCATCTTTGAAGGACTCCGGTAGCGCTTTTCTTGTAGAGTTCTCCGTCGTGAACCTTGTAGGCCTTCGAACACCAGACGATGCGGTAGGCCTCATTCTGATCCTCCGGAAGTTACTTCCTATTAAGATAGGCCAAGAAGGGCTCGGTCCATGGGGCAATGACTGCCATAATGAGATGGGTCGACGGTGTTATTTAGGTGGCTGAGCCTCCGATGATATCGGTGTGTTCGGAATCTGGACTAGTGTTGCCCCTTTCCCCCTGCCACACCACGGATGGCTCAAAAAGCCTTTCCAGAAAGATGTTAGGTGGGACAGGGTCGCGCTTGGCGCTGATACGAGCAAGAACGTCCGCCACTTGATTACTTTCTTGGGCCACGTTATGAAACTCGAGTCCCTCGAACCGAGCCAACATTTTTTAGGACGACATTACGATAAGCCGCCATCTTCTGATCTTTGGCATCGAAGTCTCCATTTATTTGAGATATTGCAAGGTTTGAGTCCCCTCGCACTTCCAGGCGCTGTATGCCCATGGAGACAGCCAACCGGAGACCATGCAATAAGGCCTCGTATTCGGCGGCATTATTGGAGTCTGTGTATAGTATTTGGAGTACGTACTGAATGACGTCTCCCATGGGGGACATCAAAACGATGCCCTCTCCTAGCCCTGCCAACATTTTGGAGCCATCGAAGTACATAACCTAGTTGGAATATGTGTCGTACTCTTTAGGGAGTTCGGTCTCTGTCCATTCGGTGACGAAGTCAGCCAGTACTTGGGATTTAATAGCTCGACGTGGCTTGTATGTAATATCGAATGGAAGGAGCTCAATGGACCATTTGGCAATCCGGCCTGTGGCATTGCGGTTGTTTATCATGTCATTGAGTGGTACTTCGAAAGCCACCATGATCGAACACCCCTGGAAGTAGTGTCATAGCTTTCGGGATGCCATGAAGAGCACGTATGATATCTTTTGATAATGGGCGTACCGGGATTTGCATGGTGTAAGGACAGTGGGTACGTAGTATACTGGCTTCTGAAGTGGGAATTTATGTCCGTCTTGTTCTCATTCAACGACGAGCATGGCACTCACCACTTGATGTGTTGCCGATAAGTATGGCGGCATGGGTTCGCCGACGTTTGGCGCGGCCAGGATTGGGTTGCTCGCTAGGAGTGTTTTTATTTCTTCCAGTCCGGCTGTTGCCGCGTCCGTCCACTCGAAGTGATTGGTTCGCCGTAGAAGGCGATAGAGTGGCAGTGCCTTTTCTCCCAATCTGGAGATAAAGCGGCTTAGAGCTGCCACGCAACCCGTGAGTTTTCGGACATGTTTAAGGTCTGTTAGCGTAGCCAATTGTGACAGAGCTTGGATTTTGGCTGGATTTGCTTCAATTCCTCTGTTGGAAACGATGAAGCCCAGCAGCTTTCCTGTGGGGACGCCAAAAACACACTTTTCCGGATTGAGCTTAATGTCATATGCGCGTAGGTTGTCAAATGTGAGGCGTAGGTCGTCTATTAGTGTTCCGACGTGCCTTGTCTTGATTATGATGTCGCCCACATAGGCTTCATCTGTCTTTCTGATCTGTTTCTCCAGGCATGTTTGGATCATGCGTTGGTAGGTGGCGCCGGCATTCTTGAGCCCGAAGGGCATGGTGTTGAAGCAGAATGGCCCATATGGGGTGATGAATGCTGCTGCAGCTTGGTCGGACTCCTTCATTTTGATTTGATGGTATCCGGAGTATGCTTCAAGGAAACACAGTGAGTCATGTCCTGCGGTAAGAGCAATGATTTGATCAATGCGGGGGAGGGGAAAGGGATCCTTAGGACAACCCTTATTGAGGTCTTTAAAATCGACGCACAAGCGCTAGGATTTATCCTTCTTTGGTACCATGACCAGGTTTGACGTTTGGATTTGGAAAAGCACCGCAGTGTTTGTTTGACCGTTTTGTACCCCTTTAATATGTTGAGGCTATGTTCGGCCAGTTTGCACGGGATTCTTGGCATGTCAGAAGGGTGCCAGACAAATATATATCAGTTTTCGCGAAGAAAATCCCTTAGCGCGGCATCGACCGTTGGGTCTAGTTGTTCCCCAATAGATGCTGTCTTTTTGGGGTCCCTTGGATGGACCTGGAATTTGACTATTTCTTCTGTTGGCTTGAAGGAGGTGGACTTGGGGCGTTTGTCCAAGATCACATCGTCCCTGTCCACCGTGGATCGTAGTGCGGTTAATTCTTCGGCCACGAGGGCTTCAGATAATGCCTCAAGGGCCAGGGATGCGGTTTTAGTTTCGGCGCGGAGTGTTCGGATGTTTTATTTCTCTGATGAATCCGGCCTCGATTATCTTGGCTAGCTCCTCTCCCATGGCTTGACGTTTGGGTTAGGAAAAGCGCCGCAGTGCTTGTTTGACCGATTTGTATCCCTTTAATATGTTGAGGTTGTGTTCGGCCAGTTTGCACGGGATTCTTGGCATGTCAGAAGGGTGCCAGGCGAATATATCCCAGTTTTCAAGAAGAAAATCCCTTAGCGCGACATCGACCGTTGGGTCTAGTTGTGCCCCAATAGATGATGTCTTTTGGGGATCCGTTGGATGGACCTGGAATTTGACTATTTCTTCCGTTGGCTTGAAGGAGGTGGACTTGGGGCGTTTATCTAAGATCACATCGCCCCTGTCCACCGTGGAGCGTAGTTCGGTTAATTCTTCGTCCGCGAGGGCTTCAGATAATGCCTCAAGGGCCAGGGATGCGGTTTTATTTTCAATGCGGAGTGCTATGTCCGGATCACTGGCGAGAGTGATTATGCCTTTGGGACCGAACATCTTAAGCTTCATGTACCCGTAATGAGGTACAACTTGGAAGCGTGTAAATGCCTCCCGCCCCAAAAGGGTGTGATATCCGCTGTTGAAAGGGGCCACTTGGAAGGTTATTTCTTCGGACCGATAATTCTCCGGCGTTCTGAATACCACGTCGAGTGTTATTTTTCCCGCGCACCGCGCCTCCCGACTGGGAATAATTCCTCGGATGGTTGTGTTGCTTTGCTCAATGCGGCTCCTGTCTATTTCCCTTTTGTGGAGTGTATCTTCGTAGATGAGGTTTAGTCCGCTGCCGCCGTCCATGAGGACCTTGGTGATCCGAAAGCCATCCGCAATTGGTCTGAGGACCAAGGCGGCTGGTGCTCGGACTGTCCTGTATTTTGGTTCGTCACTGGCATTAAAAGTTATAGCTATGTAGTTCCAAGGGTTTGTTGCTGCTATTTGACAGACTTCGGCGAGTCCGCGTAGTTCTCTTTTGCACCTATTGTTTGAGGCGAATGTCTCGAAGACCGTCAGTACTTTGGAGTCGTTGTCCTCTGGGGGTGTTGTTCTGGGTTATTCTTGGTGAGGATATCCTCGCCGCTCTTGGCCACTTGCCGGAGTATCCAACATGCTCTAAGGCTATGTGTTGGTATGTTATCCGGTGTTGCGTGTATTCTGCATGGCCCATCGGGCCATCCTTCCAGAATGGTTCCGTGCCCCGTACTGGACTTATATTTCTTTACTATTGAACCAGGCGTGTTGCAAGGATGCGCCCTTTTCGCCTGATTGAGGGGATGAGTGGGGACTGATGATTCCCAACGGGCTGCTTGAGTTTCCCAGGCGCTTTCCATTGCGATGTACTTCTGTACGATAGTTGCCAAGTCAGCAAAGTGTAGGATGCAACGACGGTTGATGCCATTGAGGATTCCTTCGTCCCTGCAATTGTTGCGGAACACTGAGATCGCCTCCTCGTCGCGACAATCTTTAATCTTGTTTTTGACAAGAAGAAATCTGGCCCAGAAGTGGTGGACCGTTTCCTGAGACTACTATTGTATGCTCATGTGAGCGCTTGTATTCGGGTGGGTGGGTGGATTTAAATTTGAACCCTGACCTAGTTTTGGATCCGGAGTCTGAAGGTCTTCCGAACTTAACAGATCGGGCTCCGGGATATCCACTGATTTCTTAGGACGGTCATCCGATTCTATGTTCGGAGGGCAGGATGCATCTCCTCACAGGTAGGTGTCTAGCTCTTCGATACGGGAGATCCGAACATAGTCCGTTCTTAGTATGGAGGAAGAGTTGTCAACTCGCTCCTCGACAACCGCTATTTGGTGGGTGATCGGTGGAGATTTGATTTCTCTCTGATCGGGTTTAAGCCCGATTCGATCGTAGTCTCTAGCGACCCCCAGGGCGGTGATGCGATCTAGGAGCTCGTTTAAGGATGAAAGCTCCGCTGGACCCATCTGCTTGGAGTGTTCGGAGTTGATACTAATGGGGTTTTTGATGACCCGAGAGGTCATCGTCGGCTTTATGACCGAACGGGCGGTCATGGTAAAGCCTCCCAGCTGGAGGGTTTGGCCTGGAGTCAGCATTTCCTCCGGTGGTGATATTATCCTTGAGAACAAGGTGAGACATCGATCCTGTTGTCGATGTCACAATGAAACTCTCAATGAAAGCACCAATGTCGGTGTCAAAACCAGCGGATCTCAGGTAGGGGGTCCCGAACTGTGCGTCTAAGGTCGATGGTAACAGGAGACAGGGGACATGATGTTTACCCAAGTTCGGGCCCTCTCTATGGAGGTAATACCCTACGTCCTGCTTGATTGATATTGATGAATATGAGTATTACAAGAGTTGATCTACCTCGAGATCGTAATGGCTAAACCCTAGAGGTCTAGCTTGTATGGCTATGGTAATGAATATCTCTCCCCTTCGGACTAAGTCCTCCGGTTTATATAGACACCGGGAGGATCTAGGGTTATACAAGGCCGGTTACGAAGAAAGGAATCTACATATTTGGTGGCCAAGCTTGCCTTCCACGCCAAGGAGAGTCCCATCCGGACACGGGTGCAGTCTTCGGTCTATGTATCTTCACAGCCCATCAGTCTAGCCCATAGTTAACAAGCCGGACGCCCATGGACCCCTTAGTCCAGGACTCCCTCAGTGACGCCATCTTGGGCTCCACGATGACCTCCGTCTTGCCGTCCTGCTGGTCTTGGTCTTGTTGCACCGATATGGAAACCTTTGCCCGATGCCTCGGAACTCCTTGCCTGCGCTTTCCTCCTTAACATCAAAGAGGAAACGAGGACACTATGTGCGCTGACGCCTGCCTGGTCTTGATCGTCATGGCTTACGTCATTGGAACCTCGCGAGGTTCGCCTTGCCTTGATCTCTCCGCCCCTCGCGAGCCAACCTGGTGAGGCCGCTCCTGAGGAGGTCTTGCGTCGTCCACCTCGCGAGGGCCTTGGGTGTTTGCTTGTGAAGATGGGCCATACAGGTCCGCATGCAGGGAAGTCTGGGGAGCCCCATTCCCAAAATGCCGACAGTAGCCCCTGGGCCCAAGGCGTGCTCGGGCTTGGCTTCGAGGTGAACCCAAAGGGCAAGTACAGAGCGCCACAGGCCCCAACAGCCTGTGGCCTTGGTCGACGCGTGGCGACTGATTGGATGTGGGCATCTCCGCTTCCCCATGCTGCCCCGGCAACTGCCCGACTTAACGGGTCCTTGCTGCATGCAGAGAAAGATCATTATTACCTTAGATCATGGAGGCTGGCGGTTGGCCTCCCCTTGGCTATAAATGGGAGGTGGGGGCGGAGCCCCCATTACCCGTCTCTTCTTTGCCTCTCCCGCCTTTTCTTCTTCCTTGCTTCACCACCGGCAGTGACGCCCATGGCGCCAATGAAGAGGCTCTCAGCCGCAGAGAAAGGGAAAGCTCGCCATGAGGGGGCTGGCTCACCGCCATCCAAGAGGGGGTGCGATCGCCCCTGCAAGCACACTGCGACCCCCGCCGCGGCCCCTCGTAGCCGCGGTAGCGCCTCTTCGCGTGGTGGCAGCCGCCTAGGTCATGGAACCCCATTGATGAGGTGAGGCATGTCGTGGTTGCGCGGCCTCCCCGGTCGCGCTTCCATTCGGCGGAGGTGATGCCGGAGTTCATCGTGTGGTCGGAGCACCCGACTGGCACGTGGCTTCAGTTCCCGCGGTTCTTCGTCGGCGAACTGTCGTCTGCAGGTCCAGGCGGTCTCTGGCTGCAGGCGGACGATTGCTGTAGTAGGGCTTCATGGGTCGCGGTGGAGATCTCCGCCGCGGGAAACGCGTTCCTGGCTTGCGGCTGACAGACGTTTGCCTGCGCGGGTGGACTGGGCAGGTGGTGTGCCCTCCACTTCAAGTACGACGGCAATGCGACCCTCTTTATGAGGGTGTTCGGGGAAGATGGTCGCCGTGCCGGGTGCTGCCCCAAGGACAACGATGGCGATGAGGTGCTCGGCCTTGGTGATGGTCGTGACGAGGAGGGAGGTGGGCCCAGCCATGTCTCGTCCAGCTACGGCGATTCTTCTTCCGGTGGCAGCTCCAGTAGCGGCGGCTACGACCAGCCGCCACGCCGCCGCGCCCGCTTCAAAGGTGGCAGTGGGTCAGCTCGTCGCCGCGCTCCAGTGAAGCGTGAGGAGGGGTCCAGCTGAGCTTAGGAGAGCACTGCAAGCCCGTCCTCGCGTCTTGCCGCAGGGGCACGTCCCGCTTTTGTTTCGTTCTTCCTTTCCTTCCTGCATTAGAGAACGACATGTATGGGGCCCCATGGGGGCGTGCAACAAACTATGATTTTCGGGTTGTTGTGTTGTGTTTATCATTCTTGTGCTGTGTTGCAACGTCATGATTTATGCATGTGCGTAGAATGAGTTAGCTCAATGTGCCTGAAGTAGATCCTGCTTCGGAAGACGCGCGTTTCTCTGTACCTGACGAGGAGGAACTGCAAAAATTTGCTAGGAGATCCGTACCTGGCCCACGTCGTTGTAACCTGCTGGCTAGCGCGCGTCACTTGCGTATGGCCACGATCCAACGCCTCGTGTAGCGGTACCCGGGAGGCACGGATCGAGGGGGGTGCGCCAGCTTGCGGCTCAAACGAGGGTGCCTTGTGAAAAACAGACAAAACGCTCACGAGGGCCTGAGGGGCACCTGTCCAGCCCCCTCGTGAGGGACGCGAGAGAGGGTACAGGTCAAACAAAGAACCAAAGGAAGAAATAGGGGCGGAATCGAAGGAACAAGATCAGCAAGCGACACCGGAAATCAAAATTCGCTTAAAGAGGAGCAAGCCAACTGCAGAAAGCAAATGAAAAGCCGCGTCCGTCACCTAGTCTAGTCTTCTTGTCTTCTCACCAGCGCGGAGCTAAGTGCTGCCACTAGTCGTGGGAGGGAGCCCCCGAGGCCCGAGGGCGGCACTCTTGAGACTCCGGGGCGTGCACAACCCCACTCATTATTATGTGAGAGTGTCACGAGCGGAGATTCTTCACAGGTACTGGTCCTTGCTTCACAGGTACCGGGCCTTGCTTCATGGGTAGAACTTCCTGAGGTGCTGGATGTTCCAGGCGTTTTGGATGGGGACCCCGTCCTACGTCTCCAGGCGCGCGGCGCCAGGCCTGGAGACGTGGGCGACCCAAAACGGGCCCTCCCACATGGGCGAGAGCTTGTGCTTCCCTTCCCTGGAGAGCACCCGCCTCAGGACAAGGTCACCCACCTCGAGCGTCCTGGAGCGGACGCTGCGGCAGTGGTACAACCGCAGCGCTTGCTGGTACCTCGCAGCTCGAAGCGAGGCTTCGTGGCGGCGTTCCTCCCCCAGCACGAGATCCATCCCTCGCATGGCGTCCTGCCGCATTTCATCAAACGCCAAGACCCACGTGAAGTGATGCTTGACCCCGTGTGGGAGAACCGCTTCTGCTCCGTAGATGAGGAAGAATGGGGTTTCGCCTGTTGGCCTGGTGGCGGTGGTGTGGATGGACCACAGCACGGACTGGAGCTCGTCGTGCGAGCCCCTGCCGCAGGCCTCAAGCTTCTTCTTGAAGGTCCTAGTCTTGGGACCCCTCAGGACTTCCGCGTTGGCGCGTTCAGCTTGGCCGTTGCTCCTGGGGTGTGCCACGGAGGCGTAGCAGATCTGCGTTCCAAGGATAGCACAATATGTTTTGAAGAGATTGCTAGTGAACTGTGAACCGTTGTCGGTGATGATGCGATTAGGGACCCCAAATCGGCTCACGATGCCCTTGATGAACTTGACTGCTGACCTGGTTGGGATGGTGCGGACAACTTCCACTTCCGCCCACTTGGTGAACTTGTCGATGGCGACGTAGAGGTAGCAGTACCCTCCAGGCGCTTGAGGGAATGGACCTAGGATATCCAGCGCCCAGACTGCAAACGACCATGAGAGCGGGATAGTCTGGAGGCCCAGGGCCGGCTGGTGGATATGCTTGGCGTGGAACTGACAAGCCTCGTAGGACTTCACCAGCTCGGCCGCGTCGTTGAGTGCTGTGGGCCAGTAGAACCCGATGCGGAAAGCCTTGCCGACCAGGGTGCGCGACGACGAGTGGTGCCCACAGTCTCCGCCATGTATGTGAGCCAGTAGCTCGTTCCCCTGTTCCCTGGAAATGCACCGCAGAGAAGCATCATTTGGCCGCTTCCTGTATAGCTCACCGTCCTGAATGCAGTACGCCATAGCCTAACGGGCCACACACTCCGCGTCTTCCTACTTCTCCGGCAATGTGCCTTCCGTCAGGTATGCCTTGAACTCCTCGATCTAGCACCCCTCCTGAGGCTCGAGTGCAAAGAGGAGGCGCGCTCCTGAGGTCGGGCCGTAGGCGGGGGCTCCCGAGACTGGCGGCTGAGGGAGCTCTTCCTGAGGTGGCGCTAGCTCCGCAGGCCGAGGTGCTGCCGAAGTCTTGAAGAGTTGTTCCTCAAAGACGCCAGGCTCTTGGGGCAGCCGGTTGAATGCTCTTTTGGAGATATCATCGGCCTCTTGGTTGGTGCCATGCGACACATGCTGCAGCTCCAGGCCCAGGAACCGCTTCTCCATTTTGCGTAACTCTGCGAGATATGCTTCCATGTGCTCGTCCCTTGGCTCCTACACCTTGTTGGAGAAGTTGACGAGGAGCTACGAGTCTCCCTTGTGGCCGGCAATGAGGCCCTCGTACTCTGTGATGTTGTTGGAGACCTTCTCGCCCCGCTGGAAGCAGAGCTGCACGGCGTAGTAAAGTTTGTCCTGAGTGGTTGAGATGAGTACGGCTCCAGCCCTCGCGCCCTGGCGCGAGAACGTAGCATAGAAGTACAGGACCCAACCATCCGGCGCTTCATTCCCTGATGAGAGGGATCGGTTCTCGCCTGCTTCGAGCTCCGGTGTATCGGTCCATTCCACCACAAAATCGGCGAGCGAGGTGCCCTTGGTGACCCTGGTTGTGCTGAGCTCGAGGTCAAATGCTTCCAGCTCAATGTTTCATTCGGCGACTCTCCCCACAGCATTGGGGCTCCTGAGCATTCTCTCCAACGGGTAGGCTGAGACAACCTTGATGGGGTGACCCTAGAAGTAGTGGCGCAGCTTACTCGAGGCCACCAGGAGCGCGAGCAAGAGCTTCTGAGGCATGGGGTATCACGCTCTCGCATCTCGTAGCACTGTGCTAACGAAGTATACTAGGTGCTCGACAAGGGTGGGAGAGCTGACAGAGTTTTTGGCTCCCAGGGACTGAGGTGTTTCCTGCGGATCTCCAGCTCCTGTGGCTTGACGACTAGCCGGTCCAGCTACTGCCTTAGGAACATCGTCTTGGCGTTGTGCAGCCTTATTCAGCTTGGCGGCTTCATCTGGCGAGCCCTTGACTTGGGGCCCCTCTCTGAGGGCCACCAGCGCCGCGCTAGCGGAATGGGGTGTGGCAGACAGGTAGAGTACCAAGGGCCCACGAGGACGAGGCGCCACCATCACCGGTGGGCTGGTCAAGTATCTCTTGAGGTCTTGAAATGCTAGGTCGGCCTCGGGGGTCCACTCGAATGGACCCTTCTTCATCATCAGCTTGAAGAATGGCAGGGCGTGCTCCACCAACTTGGAGATGAAGCACCCCAGCGAAGTCACGCACCCTGTAAGCTTCTGCATCACCCTAAGGTTTTGTGGCGGGCTCATGTCTTCGATCGCCTTGACCTTCTCCGGGTTGGCCTCGATCCCCCTGCGAGACACGAGGAAACCCAGTAGCTTGCCCGAAGGGACAACAAACGCGCACTTCTCCGGATTGAGCCGCATTTCCAGCTGGCGCAGGCTCGCAAAGGTCTCCTCCAGGTCCTGAATCAAAGTTCTTGTCTCCTGAGACTTTACCATAGTGTCGTCGACGTAGGCCTCAACGTTCCTCCCGAGTTGCCGCCCTAAGGTGATGTGCATAAGTCGCTGGAAGGTTGCTCCCCCGTTGCGCAGTCGGAATGGCATGCAAGTGTAGCAGTATACCATGCATGGGGTTAAGAAAGATGTCTTCTCCACATCTTCCACTGCCATCTTGATTTGGTGGTATCCTGAGAACACATCCAGGAAGCACAGCAGGTCACACTCTGCGGTGGAGTCGACAATCTGGTCGATGCGTGGCAACGGAAACGGGTCTTGAGGGCAAGCCTTGTTGAGGTTGGTGAAGTCGACACACATGCGTTCTTTTCCTCCTTTCTTCGGCACAACAACTGGGTTTGCCAGACACTCCGGGTACCGGACCCCGCAAATGACACCTGTTGCCTCCAGCTTGCGGGTTTCCTGAACGATGAAGGACTGCTTCTCCGTGGATTGCCTCCTCGCCTTCTGCTTCACAGGGCGCACATTGGGGCACACCCTCAGAAGATGCTAAATTACTCCTCTCGGGACCCCAACTAGCTGCTTGGGCTCCCAGGCGAATACTTCCTTGTTCGCTCACAGGAAGTCCACCAACTCCTTCTCTTGATCGGGGGCAAGGTCGGTGCCTATCATAAAGGTAGCGCCAGAGGCCCCGTCCACGTCGACTAGTATCTGCTTCGTCTTGGTTGACCTTGAGTGAACAACTGCTTCTTCTTGGTCGGTGCAGCCACCTTGGCCCTGGGCACAGCCTTGTCGGCCGGGCAAGCTGCCGCCGTGGCCTTGGAGGCTAGCTTGAGGGCCGCCACAGCCTCCTTGGTGTCCCCGGCGACGGTAAGGACGCCATTGCTTCCTGGCATCTTCATGAGGTTGTAGGCAGGATGGGTCGCCGCCATGAACTGGGCTAGCATCGGGTACCCGAGGATGGCGTTATACGGCAAACCGATGCGGGCGATGTCGAAGTCGATTAGATCGGTGGGGTAGTTGTCGCGCGTGCCGAAAGTCATGGGGAGACGGATTTGCCCCAGGGGGTTGGAGGACCCGCCGCCGACTCCGGAGAAGGACTGGCTGGGGCGGAGCCGCTCGAGCGGTACGTGAAGGAGACTAAAGGCCTCCACAGAGAGCACATTGAGGCCAGCGCCGCCGTCGATGAGGGCCTTGGTGACGGCTACACTACATATGGTCGGCGTGCAAAGCATCGGAAGCACACCCGAACCGACGGTGTTGACTGGGTGTCAGGACCTCGATTCTAAGTCACACCGATCTAGCGTGTAACACCTCATATCACTTTGCGGCCTCACGCACAGTATTCCCACGGGTGTCGCATTACCATGGCCCGGGACCATTTGCGTCTTTTGGCTCACGGATATGATAGTGTCGCTAGCATCCATATGACAGAGAACCCGTGCCAACGTGACTAGTTGTGAACCCAAAGTGGCCCTAACTTAAGAGGACAGGCATACATGAATCAACATCGAGCATGTCGGTCAGCAGCGTGCGAATCCGGGCTATAGCACTAGGCCAACAAGACTGCGGGAACCCTTGCTGTAGCAGACTAGGCAGGACTCCGGATGTCACCGCGTGACATTTCCCTGAAGGGACAGACATAGGAACAAAGTGAATCACATGTCAGACAGTCTAAGTGTTCCGGAGCAGTAGTGCTGGGCTAGCAGGACTCCGGTGAACCGGGCTGTAGCGGACTACTATAGCTCATGGAAGCACAAGACTACATTTCCCCATAAGAGAGGCTACCAAGGATGAACAACTAGGTTGTCAGATCCCACACATACCAAGCATTTCAATCATACACACAATATGCTCGATATGTGTAAATACAACATGGCATCACAACATAACTCTACGACTCAAGTATTTATTCATTAGGCTCCGAAGAGCCAGATAATACAAACATGGGTCTCATGACCCAACATTCAGAGCATACAAGTCAAAGCACATGCGGAAGCTTAACATGTCTGAGTACAGACTTCTACAAATGAAAAAGGCTGAGAAGCCTGACTATCTACCAGATCCTGCCGAGGGCACAAGATCGTAGTTGAGGTATCAAGCTAAACGTCGAAGTCCACACGGAACTACTAGCGAGACTGACGTCTCTGCAAAACATAAAATAAGCAAACGTGAGTACAAATGTACCCAGCAAGACTTACATCAGAACTATCTACATATGCATCGGTATCAACAAAGGGGGTGGTGGAGTTTAACTGCAGCAAGCCAACTTTGACTCGGTGGCTATCCTAAACTACGAATGCAAGTAACTCTTTTGAGGTGGCGCACACGAGTCCACATATTCACCATATCAATACACCACTATGGATCCGCTCCCGTCTTCCTACGTGAACGCCATCCATAGCACTCACGTTTATCTTGCGCATTTTAGAGTATCCACTTTCACTTGTCTATGAACGATGCAAGGGGTCCAAGTTTCCATATCCGAGGAATCCGGCTATTCGAATAGATAATGGTACCCCTGCAGGGGTGTACTTCTTCACACACGCTCTTGCCACTTACCACCATGTACACGTCGTGTACCTCAGCAACCTTCAAGCGGAAGCCAGGCGAGGGAGTCAGCCACGACCTGACTAACCACACAAGTCTCTCGTCCAGGTTTATCGCCTATTCGGGTTCCATCCGCAAGGAGATCCGGCCAGGGTGTCGCTCACGGCCCCAAATCATGTGTGCAGGGTTCCCAAGCCCACCATCCGGGTGCCACTTGGTACACCGTGCCACTGTGCCTAGTCTGTCCCAAGCCCACCTGTACTGGGTGCCACTTGGTAGACTACTAACACTACCTACAAACACCAGAAACTAGTTGCAACTCCTGGACAGAGATCGAGTTGATTAATAAGCCGAGAGGGGCCGAGTTACCGGAACCCAATGTGTGGTAGTAACTGTTCATGGACCACAAACACAGAACTCAGTTCCTGAGAACGGCTGCAATAAGACAACCCACCATGTACTCCTATATGGCCTCTCACCGCTACCTTTACCAAATCGTGTTCACACACTTAGCTCTCAACGGTAGGACATGTTCACCACGTTCCAATTCATTCCAATCAGACCTTACTCAACTCTATGCAGTTGCAAGCATGACAACAAGCATGAATGAGTAGGCACATCAGGGCTCAAACAATTCCTACTCATGCTAGTGGGTTTCATCTATTTACTGTGGCAATGACAGGTCATGAAGAGGAAAGGGGTTCACCTACCGCAGCATGTAACAGTTGAATCATTGTTGTCCTAATGCGGTAAAAGAGAGCAGGAGCGAGAGAGTGGGATTGTATCGGAATTAACAAGGGGGTTTTGCTTCCCTGACACTTCTGAAGAGGAACACACTTCATTGGTGTCATCGTTCTCATCGTCGGTACACATCTACCGAGAGGGGACAAACACCGGCAACTGAGAAAGAACACAATCAATGCAATGCCACAATATGATGCATGATCATGACATGGCAATATGCTGTGATTTGAGATAATGCATCTAGCTATGATTTAAATGAAGTTGGTTTGGATACATGATTCAAATTCCAACTCCATATATGATTATTTAAATGCCCTTTATTTGTTTTGTCCAAACCAGAGGACAAACATTGTTCAAACATGCATGAAAATGGAACAGATGGGTTCCTTGAATTTTTTTGATCATTTTTCATATATAAATTATTTCATTTGGAGTTATGGTTGATTTTCTATGATTTTTAGAAGTTAGCACTATTTTCTGGATTTCCTGAATAAGAATAATCCAGTAAATGAGTTATTGCATCAGCATGACATCACGCTGACGTCAGCGGTCAACGAAGCGATCCAGGTCAAACCTGACCAGTGGGGCCCACTAGTCAGTGACCCAGTGATTAACAGAGCTAGTTAGTGGTTAAACTAAACTTAACTAAAAGTGTCAGCAGGCCTAGGCACACATGTCATAGACTCAGGGGGTCAAACCACGGTCAAATGGGGTCAACCCCACCAGAGTTGACCCGCGGCTCGTCACCGGCAAGGTCAGAGACGGCGGAGGGCTTCGGAAATTGCCCACGGGCGATGGTTTTGGGCGTGGGGAGGCTCTACGAAGAGCTGCTACTCGCACGCAGCTAATGGAGCAGACGGCGGGAGCTGGGGTGGCCGGAGACGACCGCGGAGAGCTCAAAGGCGGCAGCCGGAGCTCAGAAGTTGGCGGTTTTGGTGCTTCGGTGCACGACAGAAGCAACAGGTGACGGTTTTTGGGTCCTGGCATTGCACTGAGCACTGTGGTGTGCTCGGTCGCGGCCCTAGGTGGCAGTGGCCATGGCGGCGACATGAACGGCGGCGAAGAGCTCTCGGCTCCGACGGAATTGGCGTTACAGGAAGGAAACAAGCTAGGGGAGAGGGGGATCGACGCAGTGGCTCACAGCTGATCCGAAGGAGTCACCACAGAGCTCGGGGATGCGCTGAGGACGACGAATCGGCGACGACTATCTCCGGCGCCCGACGATGAACACGACGACGTCGGCGATGTTGCGGGGCTCCCTAGCTTGCGTGAGTAGGTGCGGAGCTTCAGGACGATGTGGCAGCGAGGAGGGATACGTCAGGGAGGCGAGGCAGTGGCTCAGGGCGCGGCAATAGTGAGCGGCGGCGACGGGCACTGTCTGTGGTGGGAAGAGAGCAAGAGAGGGGAGGGGACAGAGAGCAGCGAGTGAGGGAGAGGAGAGAGGGGTCTCAGGGCGTCTCCGTGGCGTCCTCTAGGCGCGTCGAGGGGGAGCCAAGTAGGCAGCTGCCTGCCGGCGCGCGCGGGCGCCGTGCACTGCTTCCCCTCTACCTACTGGCGAGAGGAGGAAGACAAGGCTACCCCTGGTGGCTGGGCCTGAACAGGAGTTGGGCCGGCTGCTGGGCCAGGTAAGGCCGGGTGGATCTCTTTCTCTCTTCTCTGTCTTATTTCCTTCTATTTTTACTATTTTCTATTTATTTCAATCTATTTTGGTTTGTTTTAAATACCAAACCATTTTATAAAATCTGAAACTTCTTGTGGGCACTCACTGAATTATTCCAGAGGTTCACACCATGTTCCAAATTGTTTGAGACTATAAAACTATATATATCATTTTATAGCCCCAAATCACATACATATTGGATTAATTCAAATGCCCAAAACAAATATTTCTAAGATACCATAAATATTGGTTTTAATTTACCTCTTGCCAATATTCCCAGAGATTAACAGGAACATTTTCTTGGGCTCATTTGAAAAGGATTTAATGTTGATCATTTTTAAAAGATTTCTGAGGCTTGAGAATTCCCTTAATTCAATTTCCTTGAATTTAAGATGATGCATGGATGCATATGCAATGACAAGCAAAGGCCAAAGCTAGGGCTGTGACAACTCACCCCACTAAACAAGAATCTCGTCCCGAGATTCAAGACGTGAGGTAAGAAGACAGAGGGGTAACAAAGCTAACACGATCTTCATGATCCGATTGCCCTTCTCGAAGATGTTGATTCATTGCTCCAATTGATCTTAATGCCTTTTCTTTTGAGATCTGCATCCAACATGATGACAACAGAAGGAAACTCTACAGGAATCGATCTTCTCAAAGATCGAGCAACTCACGATCAACTCATGGAGTGAGATGTTGAAACACCTCTTGAGCTGAGACACGAAAAACACATCGAGAGGGATGGAAGAAACAAATGACGAAGGTTCAAGTTGGTAGGCAACAATTCCATGCTTGAGTAAGATGGTGCATGGTTTAAAAGTAGCGAGGAGATAGTTACCACGATTTCATAACATGACACCTTAGGGGGGTGACTCGTAGAGCTATTCCCTTAAGTGGAAAAAAGAATTACTTTTGATACAAAGATCATTAAAACTCTTTATACCAGCCTAAGGCAAATCACAACAATCGTTTGGCGGGGTAAGAAGGGATGGCATACCCAGACTGGAATGGATGATGCGGACTACTTTGTTGAAGACAACGCAAGGGATGATTTTGCTTGCGCGTGCTCTTAAGAGCTTGAGCATTTCCATATTCATCAAGGTTCTACCAACATCCGTGTCAAGGATCCTGGCAACACAACATACTACCATGATGAATAGTGATGGACGATGCAGATGCAAAGGAAGATAACACCTTCTTAGATTTCACCTTAGCGAGGCCAAGGAAACAAAATCTGGGTGATCGGCCGAGAGACATTTAGCACTCCGCTTCTAACGTTCTCCTTGATGTGCTACCGTAACCCAATTATAGATATGGTTTGGTGCCTACGACATCAAGTAAAAGGTCGGACTTCGGGAGCACAAGAATCCATAAGGAATAACTATGGAAGTAAATCCTACGAAATACTTATGGGGAGGTAGCCAACTTCCTCAATCAAAACACTACAATAATAGGTCTTCCAGCTGGGTGTGTCGGCCACGACATCCACTTTACCGGTTACAGAGAGACCAATATTATAGTTCTTGGGAAATGTTCTAACCATCATATCTGCCTGAGATTCATATCTGCCTGAGAGAAAAATGAAAGTTTGCAACACAAGTCAACGAGATGATGTTGCAGGATTCTCGGGAAATGGACTACAGTGGTAAGCTCCAAAACATGAGCCGGTTCTGTTACAAACATGTGAACACGATGTCCCAGACAAGCATGACCACGTAGTAGTCTTACAGCGAAATACTACCGAGTTCAGGTGGGGAACCATCATTGCGGATAACGAAGTCCTTGATTAAGCCCGGGTTAGCTCTTAAAAAGGAACTTCTTATCCTTGAACAAATCAATCAGTGGCTTGGTGTGCTAGGGACACATATAGAATGAAGGTTGCAAGTCTCTAGACCAAAGAATATCTCACACGTATGCATGACTGATTTGGGATGATTCCAGAGGAGGCAAAACAAACTTTCTAGAATTCACGGTGGCAACTTGCATCAAATGCACGTGAACTTAGAGGAAGTCACTACTTTTGTTCAAACATAAATTTCATGAGGTAGCATGAAGAAGATGCTTTCAAAAGTTTCCAACACTAACTTATATGTTCAACATGAATCATGGACAAGATGAAAATGTTGTCAATGGGCTCAACAACAATCCATCCTGGCTTCCATATAGATGGAATTCCACAATTAAGTGAACACGGGGATAGCATTGGTCAGACCAAAAGATGTAATGGTGTATGCTCGAGGAATCAACCACGAGTAAGACAACATTACAATCATCGTTGGTTCTGATTTGATTTGATGATAGCCACACTCAAATCAAAGTTTTGGCAAGACAATAGATCCAACAACTAATCACAAGGACCAATCAATGTAGATATCATGTTCCTTCAACACACACACTTAAAAGATATCCCTCTGGAATGAACTAAATAAGGCAAAGCTTGATCTTCCAACTCTCCTAGTTGTTGTTCAGCTTAACCAACTAGCTCAAGGTATCCAACACAGAATCTTGGAGAATGGGTGGTTTAGAAGAAAACCAACGTGATCATGAGCTCAACATAACAGTCAGGGAACAACCCGGTAATACCTCCGAGAAGATATTCGGAATATCACGAACCACCGATATGTTATTAAGCTCAAGAACAATCTTGCTTTCGAGGCAGTATGATGTGATCAATTAAGAAAGGATTGACACAATCCTAACTCTTGATCGAAGAGTGCACCAAGGAAAATGGACTAGGTAGCACGATCAGTCTTAGAATGCTAATTCAATAACCAGCACGCTAAGAGTGAGAGTATTGTCCATTAACTACCAAGCAACGGAGTTGCTAGGAGTATTGATTTCGCACATCACAGTGCACTTGTCGGCATTCCGGTTACAATAACACGGGAACCGAGGAATGAATAATGATGGCAAGAAGTATCACTACGTCAAGAATTCATGAGAAATGGTGCAATTCTCATGACAATCCTGACATAAAGGGGGTAATACTCCGAGGTAGAACATAACAAAAGCTGGATTGGCATTTTGATCTATGGAATACCACTACTTCGACCACTCCAAGAAATGGATGAGGTACTGGAGTTTGTTCCTCCTAGTCACTCCGAAATAGAATGGCTTGACGGACCACAAGAATAACATGCATCGATAACAGGAATGCACAACTAGTCCTGACTATCAATTGATAGACAGATGTCAGAATACAACTAAAGAGAGACAACTCAAAGGAACATATAACTTTCCAAGTGGTGGATGCATAGATTAGTATGTCGAACCAAGTTCAACATGTTTCTTCTGGATAACCCATGCAAAGAGGTAGGACTGGCAGATTCACAATGTAAAATGGAGAACTCATCAAGAGCACTCTGGTTGTGATCTTTTGGTTCAAAAGAACTTCTGCCATAAGCAGTTCATAGTATTTGGAAGAAGGAAATACCACAGACCTCGAGGACTAATGCAAAGGTTACTAATAACCTAAAGGAACGAGCAAACACTATCAACATGAAGTAAGTAGGGTGAATCTCGGGTTCAAAACCCAGAAATAGAAGGCCTACTAACTAAATGGCATCACGGGATGCTTTCGAGGATGGTGTCCAGAATGATCAGACTGGGAACACAAAACATGGCTAGATTACTAGGTAATCTTCTAAGACACCTAGGGTCGTAATAATAACTCCAACATATATGTCGAGGCAATAAATTACCTCAATGCACCGGTTAGTGTGGTTAGACTGGCCCAAAAAGACATCGAACATAGGAGAAAGGGATTTGCAAATGCATCAGATTGTTTAGAAACCTGGGATGACTCGGACAGCATAACGACTGTAAATGCTCAAAAATATTTGAGACATCCTGCAAAATGGTGGCATAAACACTTAACATCGCAATATCAAGGTTCTGAGATCAACTGTCAGCACACAGAAGTAGTAGGAACTGAACTAAGACTTGAATCCATCAATCCTATAAGTCTATGGATTAGTAACACGTCATCCTGGTAGATAGATGAGAAGGCCTAGTTCTTAATCCCCGTAGAAGAGAAGAGGTTGACTAAGATCAGAAGGCATAAGGTAAAGGAGTAAAAAGAGCCTTACGTTCCCTCCCACAATCAATTCTCTTATATATAACTAAAGTATTTCTAGGCTCAACTTCGACCAGTTTGGCTTGGTAATCCTACAGGCAGTCAGGCTCTGATACCAAAGTTGTCAGGACACCGATTCTAAGTAACACCTCATATCACTTTGTGGCCTCACGCATGTTATTCCCACGGGTGTCGCCTTACCATGGCCCGGGACCATTTGCGTCTTTTGGCTCACGTATATGATAGTGTCTGTCGGTGTCAAAACCGGCGGATCTCGGGTAGGGGGTCCCGAACTATACGTCTAAGGCGGATGGTAACAGGAGGCAGGGGACACGATGTTTTACCCAGGTTCGGGCCCTCTTGATGGAGGTAAAACCCTACGTCCTGCTTGATTTATTCTTGATAATATGAGTTGTACAAGAGTTGATCTACCACGAGATCGGAGAGGCTAAACCCTAGAAGCTAGCCTATGGTATGATTGTATGTTGGCCTACGGACTAAAACCCTCCGGTTTATATAGACACCGGAGGAGGCTAGGGTTACACAAGGTCGGTTACAAAGGAGGAGATATACATATCCATATTGCCTAGCTTGCCTTCCACGCCAAGGAGAGTCCTATCCGGACACAAGACGAAGTCTTCAATCTTGTATCTTCATAGTCCAACAGTCCGGCCAAAGGATATAGTCCGGCTGTCCGGAGACCCCCTAATCCAGGACTCCCTCAGTAGCCCCTGAACCAGGCTTCAATGATCATGAGTCCAGCGCGCAGTGTTGTCTTAGGCAATGCAAGGCGGGTTCCTCCTCTGAATACACCACGGAAGAATTTGAATACAAGGATAGTGTCTGACCCTGCAAAATAAGCTCCACATACCACCATAGAGAGAATAATGTCACCACAAATCTAATCTGCTGACACGTTGCAGCATGACATCACGCCACGGCCCGGTAATTATTTGAACCGTTTTTCTTTAACCAGCCCCGCACATAACGCGAGGCGGTTTCTTGACACGCCTTGTCAAAGCAGAGATCGTGTTCCCCTTATTACGGGATTCTCATCAATACGGACGTGGGTAACCCAACCACACCATCAATTACGGTGCTTGGGGGATAAGCGAGTTTTACCAGGCTAGTGGGGGCGCATAGTTTAGTCCGCCCTTATAAAGGGATAAGATCTCACCCTTTTCTACCCACGCCTTCTTCCTCCTTTCTCATCCATTCTCGCGCACTTGAGCTCCAGTGCCCAAGTCCGCATCCTCCTTCTCAACTCTCTCCAAACATGTCCGGAGCGGGAGGCAAGTGGATGGCCTCCTCTGTCATGGAGGGGCACATCAAAAAGTTACATGGAGCCGGATACTTAGCCGCGGATAATGCGCACCGGCTGCCAGCCGCGGGGCAGGTCGTCCCTAGCTCGGAACCTCACGAAAGGGTGGTTTTCCTCCCCCACTTCGTCTACGGACTGGGGTTCCCCCTCCATCCATTTGTCCGCAGCCTCATGTTCTATTATGGGCTGGACTTTCATGATCTGGCCCCGAATTTCATCCTCAACATCTCGGCGTTCATCATCGTGTGCGAGGCTTTCCTCCACATCTGGCCCGACTTCGGCCTGGGGCTGAAGACCTTCAATATCAAGCCGAAGGTGGTGGGCGGCCAACAAGAGGAATGCGGCGGAGCTATGGTGGGCAAAATGCCCAACGTTATATGGCTCGAGGGCTCCTTCGTGGAGACCATAAAGGGGTGGCAATCGGGGTGGTTCTACATCACCGAGCCGCGCGACACCAACTGGGTGGCGTCCCCCGAGTTTCGATCCGGCATCCCCACACGGCTCACTTCCTGGAAGGAGAAGGGCCTGTCCTGGGGTTCAATGGTGGAGCTGGACGGACTCTAGAAGTGTATCCGGAACATGGTAAGCAAGAAACTTAAGCTTGTCAACATAGTCCAGGTCATGCTCTTCCACCGGATCCTCCCGTGTCAACAACGGGATTTTAACTTATGGGAGTTCGACCCGGCCTGACACCAGACTCTAAGTGAGCTCTTCGACATGACGCATAAAGACGTCTGGAGGGTGCTGTTCAAGGACACCGAGGTCCCTCCTTCTCTTACCCAGGACCGCGGGCTGAGTGCGAAGCGTTCTGCGAATCCGGTAAGTTCTGTACATCTGATAGGGTGTTTTATTTCCCATAGCTTAATCATGTGCGGGGTCTGAGCTCCCACGCCTTTGACAGGACTGGGTGGAGACATCGAAGCAGATCAACTGTCCGGCCCCTCTGCCCGAAGACCCTGCGGACGCTCTCCTGACGGAGATGCGGACTCCGGCGCCTTATGAGGTGCCGAATAAGACCAGGAAGAAGGCCAAGGGAACCCGAAAGAGTTCCCTGCGCCAGGTGGTATCGGACTCATCGTCCGATAACTCCGAGACACACTCCTCCCACGAAAATGAGGAGAAGGAAGACGAATAATCTCCCCCTCCAGCCGGGGGAGACAAAAAGAGGAAGGCCGCCCCGACTGGGGAGGCCGAAGGGTCCAAGAAGGGAAGGATCTCCTTCCGGACTGTTCCACCACCGTCGCCGATGGCGAAGACGAGTGGCTGCTCAGGGCCAAGCCCCTAGCGAAGTCGTAAGTATTCGGATACCAGAGTAACTCATAGCATACCTTTGCCGCACTGCTTCTCCTAATGTCGAATATGATTATGCAGTCCTCCCCAAGCCCGTATCGATGTATCATCGTCGGACGGTTCCTTGGACTAGTCGGACATGAATAGTGATACGCTTCCAACCGCCACCTCTCCTTGCCCTACGGACAATGTCGAGGTACTGTCTCAGGGGGCACCGAGCCGGGGGGAGACAGTCCCGGAGGTGCCTCAAGGCGACCTTCCGGACTCCAGGAGCAAAGGGAGAAAGGCTCCTGGGGGCTCCAAGTTCGGCTCTCAGCCGAACACTGTGTCGGAACCTCCCGTGGTTCCGGACTCGGGCAGGCGGCCCCCTTCCAAAAGGGGCAAGACGCCCGTGCTGGTGACATCTATCCATCCAGAGGCACCGGACAACCTGCTGGGAGCGCTTCGCGGCGCTTCCATCGACGAAGAGCACTGCACTATTATGAGTGCGGTGATCAAGAAGGTTCAGTCTGCCGAGAGCGGACTGACTGAAGCCTGTGCCAGTCTTCTAACAGGCTTTGAGGTAAGTATTTAAAATATAGGAAAAATATTGCCGCATAGACAGTAGCCCCTGATGCTCTGTTTGGTTTTCACAAAGAAAAGCCGAATAGAGGATCAAATAACATATGTAGGAGTCTAATATAAGTATGTCTGTATGTGTATGCATGCTTCGCTGCTGACCTCTGCTGCACTGACTGCGGAGGTCGCCGCACTGAAGCAGGACCTCGACGGGTCCGAGAAACAGCTCGGCTTTGCCAAGAGGCAGCTCGAGGAGAACAAAGGTAAGTAATACCTTGTCTATATGTATAAAAGAAAATGTGGTTGCGAAATGACAGGATCATCATGAATGTGCCAGGGGCCACGACCGAAGTGGCAACCCTAAAGCAAGCGATGTCCGAGGTCGAAGACAAAGCAGCCAAGGAGCACACCGAGCGGGAAAAGCAAGAGGCACGGGTGGGCGAGGTGCAGCAAGAGCTCCAA
Source organism: Triticum dicoccoides (assembly GCF_002162155.2). Taxonomy (NCBI): domain Eukaryota; kingdom Viridiplantae; phylum Streptophyta; class Magnoliopsida; order Poales; family Poaceae; genus Triticum; species Triticum dicoccoides. The sequence goes on along the minus strand of NC_041388.1, from coordinate 489,043,671 downwards.
GATCTCGTGACGAAGCACGAGGCGTTGGAGCTTGACTCGAAGATGCAAGAGTCTGAGCTTTCCGCGGCCCTCAAGAGTGCAAAGAATGCCAAGGCTGAAGCCCAAAAGGCCCTCCAGGAGATTGAGGCGATGAGGAAGACAGTGGCGGGTAAGGCATTCAATATGCAAAGCAAGCATGTGAAAGTAAATTACTTGTTACTTACCCGAGTCCGGAGCTCTCCAGGAGCATTCGCAGATTTGCCCCGCAGCGTGTCAGATGCCGCGAAGTTTTACCAGGCCGAGGAGGGAAGCTCGACGGAGAAGCTGTTCTGGTCTCAGTATACTGGGACCGAACACCCGATGCCTATGAGCGACTAGCTGAAGCAACTGGTCGAGCTGCACAAGGCTGCCGAACAGGCCATGAGGGGCCTTATAGTCCGGATGTGGCCTGGCGACTCCCTTCCCAACAGCTACTTTAGCCTGGTGAGGCGGCTTATGGATGCTTGCCCACGGATGGAGGCCATAAAGCGGTCCGTCTGCATCGAGGGTGCACACCGGGCCTTTGCCCATGCGAAGGTGCACTGGGCCAAGATGGACGCTGAGAAGCTGGTGAAGGAGGGGCCGCCGCAGGGCAAGGAGCATCGCCACCCCAAAATATATTATGAGGGTGTCCTGATGGGTGCCCGTCTTGTGGCGGACGAGTATGCAAAACATGTAATTTTTGAATCAACTTGCTCGTGTGATCCTGTGTTATGAAAACTTGTTCATATGCGCTATGCAACGCTTGTTTGAATTTAAAATATTACCTTCTGTGCGGCTGTTTATAAAATCCGAGAGATGGCCAGTCGTCGGCTTCTGCCCCCATGCCACGAGTGCTGGGGTGTTAGGGATAAACCTAAGCACTCTTTTTCCCATTGTTGGGTCCTTCGACGGAGGTGCTCAGCACAACGAACAAGGCAACCGGACTATAATGCTTTATCACTCTCACTTAGCCATAGAATTCTACAATTTTAAATTTTGGCGAAGCCCCTAGTATTCGGAAGGCCGAATTCGGGGCGCTATACACGCCTTAAGCCGGACAAAGCCGACTCCTCGCTCTAAGCAGCATAAGTCTTTAGGGACTCGAAACCTCTCGAACAGCGACCAGCTCTCGCCTTATCATGACAGTCAGTTTTAGCTTTCTCTGAGGTGCTTAGCCCAGCTGAATCGGGGCACAATCATAGTAGTTCTCCCAGTGCTACCTTAGCCGATATAACGGAACGTAAGGTACCAAAACATGGGAGCTGGGCAAACCTAACTATTGACCCAAGATATGATTCGGAGCTGATGCATATAATGCTATAAGTTTGGGGTGCCGCACTGTGGAAAGTGTTCGGACTTCTCACGCCGTATTATGGGGTATGCTTAAGCCCCTAGAGTATTTGGCCATACCAGAGTGTACGGGTGCTGGATGTCATGAATGAACATACATATATATATATAAGAAGAATAGAGAATGCGATAATAGTCTAGAGCTATGCATTGTTTATTCAAAAAGGTGCGTTAAAGCAGAATGATACAAGTAGTGCGATTAGCAAAAAGTAGGACTATTTGACATGTCCCCTCCAAGGGCAAGCCGAGGAATGGTATTTAAAGCAGGTATTTCACTCGTTGTCAGAGACCACCTGGGAGTTCCGTGGTGCGACTTAGCTTTCTGCCTCCTTGGTTCTTGCATCGTGTGTCCGGCGACCGTACTGCCGGACGGGGTTTCTAGAGATTAAAGTCCAGAAAAAGAGAAAAATAACAAAGCGGGAAGCCCCTAGTGCGGTTGAGCCGCACCTTGGGGCGCGCCGTAGTCGTGCCCCCTCCCCACCTGTCCCCATGGTATTTTTAATGCGTAATTATGTACGCGTGGCACGGATTTCGCCGTTTGGCTGGTACTGGGGTGGGGGCCGCATTGCTATGCGAGCTTGGAACGTGCCAGGCGGTCTTGTTGTCGATTACTCCGGGCGCGCTTGAATGTGTCCGGGTCTTGAATCGCCGAACTGGTGGAGTGCCTTAAGAGGCTGCTTTGCGCTTCTACTGCGAGGGCCGCAGTGTCCTCCTCCGTGCGGAGAGAGCGCTCTGTGTTTCCATTGACTGTGATGACCCCCCGAGGTCCTGGCATCTTGACCTTGAGATATGCATAGTGTGGTACTGCGTTGAATCTCACGAATGCGGTTTGCCTGAGCAGTGCATGATAACCACTGCGGAACGGGACTATATCGAAGATTAACTCCTCGCTTCGGAAGTTACCCGGGGATCCGAAGACCACTTCCAGTGTGACTGAGCCTGTGCAATGGGCCTCTACACCTGGTATGATGCCTTTGAATGTCGTTTTTGTGGGTTTGATCCTTGAGGGGTCTATACCCATTTTGCGCACTGTGTCCTGATAAAGCAGGTTCAGGATGTTGCCACCGTCCATAAGGACTCAAGTGAGGTGAAATCCGTCGATGATTGGGTCTAGGACCAGTGCGGCGAATCCGCCATGACGGATACTAGTGGGGTGGTCCCGGCGATCAAAGGTGATCGAATAGGAGGACCATGGGTTGAACTTTGGGGCGACAGGCTCCAACGCATATACGTCCCTTAACGCACGCTTCCACTCCCTCTTGGGGATGTGGGTTTCATATATCATGTTCACCATCCGCACTTGTGGGGGGAACCTCTTCTGTCCTCTGGTGTTCGGCGGCCGGGGCTCCTCCTCGTCATCGCTGTGTGACCCCTTATCTTTGTTTTCGGCATTTAACTTGCCGGCCTGCTTGAACACCCAACAATCCCTGTTGGTGTGGTTGGCTGGCTTGTCGGGGGTGCCGTGTATTTGACACGAGCGATCGAGTATACGGTCCAAACTGGACGGGCCTGGAGTCCTTCTTTTGAATGGCTTTTTCCGCTGACCGGGTTTAGAGCCTCTGAATCAGGCATTGACTGCCGTATCCTCGGTATTGTCGCTGTTAATGCGACGCTTGTGTTTGTTGCGACGTGAGTTGCCATTGCCATCCTTGGTATCCGAAGTACCATGGTTCTTTGATATATTATTGCAGTGAGCCAGCTAGCTGTCTTCTCCCGCGCAAAAGCGGGTCATAAGTGTCGTGAGGGCTGCCATAGATTTTGGCTTTTCCTGGCCAAGGTGCCGGGTGAGCCACTCGTGGCGGATGTTGTGCTTAAAAGCTGCTAGGGCCTCTGCATTCGGACAGTCGACAATTTGATTTTTCTTTGTTAGGAACCGTGTCCAGAATTGCCTGGCCGATTCCTCTGGCTGCTGAATTATGTGGCTCAAGTCATCGGCATCTGGTGGTCGCACATAAGTTCCCTGGAAGTTGTCAAGGAATGCGGCTTCCAGATCTTCCCAATAGCCAATGGATTATGCTGGCAGGCTGTTGAGCCAATGCCAAGCTGGTCCTTTGAGTTTAAGTGGGAGGTATTTGATGGCGTGTAGATCATCACCGCGGGCCATGTGGGTGTGCAGGAGGAAGTCCTCGATCCATACCGCAGGATCTGTTGTGCCATCGTATGATTCTATATTTACGGGTTTGAAACCCTCTGGGATTTGGTGATCCATTACTTCATCTGTGAAGCATAGGGGGTGTGCGGCGCCTCTGTACTGGGCTATATCGCGACGCAGCTCAAATGAGTCTTGTCCGCTGTGTTCGGCCCGGTCGGACTTACATTTACTATATCTGGCATGACGGTTATCGTCTCGCATAGTGGCGCGCCCTCGCGATCCATAGATCGATCTTGCGTGTTTTGCTTTGTCTCGCAATTCGTCTCGCAGGTCTGGCGTATTTCCCCATGTCTTGACATTTTTATTTGAGTGGCGTCGGGGTGCGAGCTGAGCTTTTGGCTGAAATGCCTCTCTGTCGCGGCCACGAGGTGGCTGATCAGCCACGTCATACACTGGAGATGTAGGTTTTGGTGCTTCCTCCTCCAGTCAGGGTAGCAACATGTGCTTTGGGTAACTCTTGGAGGGGTGTTCGAGTTTATATTCCTCGGCCGCAAGGACTTCAGTCCATCTGTCAGCTAGCAAATCTTGATCAGCTTGAAGCTGCTGTTGCTTTTTCTTAAGGCTATTTGCCGTGGCTATAAGCCGGCACTTGAAGCGCTCTTGTTCGACGGGATCCTCAAGCACAACGAATTCGTCATCGTCGAGGCTTGCCTCGTCTTTGGAGGGAGGCATGTAATTATCATCCTCCGCCCCTCCATCTGCCGCTCTCTCGGGAGAGCTGGCTTCTCCATCCTCCTGCCCTAAATCTTGCTGGATGGGATTGTTGTCATCTTCGGCGCTGTCCGGAGTGCTATTATCTCATGTGCTGGTGTCACCGCTTTTGCTTTGGCGAGACTTAGAGCGGCGCCGCTGATGTCGGCGCTTGGGTTGCTTCTTGGGGGGGTCATCCTCCGCTGTCCCGTCGCCATTGCCTTATTTGGGTGTGTCCACCATATATATGTCATATGACGAGGTGGCTGTCCAGTGCCCTGTGGGCAGTGGTTCTTGTTTGCCTCCTGCATCGTCGTCCATGCCGTCGATGGCTTCGGAGTCGAAGTCGAGCATGTCGGTCAAATCATCGACAGTGGCTACTAAGTGGGTGGTGGGTGGGCGGCGAATTTCTTCGTCATCCGTATCCCAATCCCGCCGGACATAGTTTGGCTAGGACTCTCCTGACAAGGAGAGAGACCTTAATGAGTTCAGTATGTCGCAGAAGGGCGAGTGCTGAAAATATCCGCGGAGGTAAACTCCATGATCGGCGCCCCGTCGGATTCGATAGGCACGGGCGTAGGCGGTTTGGAGTCCGTGGCCGGGGAAGAATCCGGTAGTTCGGCGTCACGGCTCCCGTGAAGGGTAAGGTCGATACTCGGCTCGATCGCCGATGAGAGTGCGGCCTCCGTGGCGGGGTCTATCCTCCCGTCCATGGATGGCAGCGCGATCTCTGAATTGAGGGTCGGAGCGATTGCCAGCGTGATCTCCTGAACATTGTCCGATGGCAGAGCTAAATCATGCTCATCGTGACCGTGTGGCGCACTAGGCAGGGGCTCGAATCCGTTGAAGATCAAGTCTCCGTGGATATCGGTCGTGTAATTTATGTTTCCAAACCTGACCTGGTGGCCAGGGGTGTAACTCTCGATCTGCTCCAGATGGCCAAGCGAGTTGGCCCGCAGTGCGAAGCCGCCGAACACAAAGATCTGTCCGGGGAGAAAAGTCTCACCTTGAACTGCATCGCTATCGATGATTGAAGGAGCCATCAAGCCTAATGGTGATGACACAGAGGAACTCTCAATGAAAGCACCAATGTCGGTGTCAAAACCGGCGGATCTCGGGTAGGGGGTCCCAAACTATGCGTCTAAGGCGGATGGTAACAGAAGGCAGGGGAGACGATGTTTTACCCAGGTTCGGTCCCTCTTGATGGAGGTAAAACCCTACATCCTGCCTGATTTATTCTTGATAATATGAGTAGTAGAATAGTTGATCTACCATGAGATTGGAGAGGCTAAACCCTAGAAGCTAGCCTATGGTATGATTGTATGTTGGCCTACGGACTAAAACCCTCCGGTTTATATAGACAATGGAGGAGGCTAGGGTTACACAAGGTCGGTTACAAAGGAGGAGATATACATATCCTCATTGCCTAGCTTGCCTTCCACACCAAGGAGAGTCCCATCCGGACACGAGACGAAGTCTTCAATCTTGTATCTTCATAGTCCAACAGTCCGGCTGTCCGGAGACCCCCTAATCCAGGACTCCCTCAGTGTCGCTAGCATCCATATGACAGAGAACCCGGGCCGACGTGACTAGTCGTGAACCCAAAGTGGCACTAACTTACGGGGACAGGCATACATGAATCAACATCGAGCATGTCGGTCAGCAGCGTGCGAATCCGGGCTGTAGCACTAGGCTAACAGGACTCCGGGAACCCGGGCTGTAGCAGGCTAGGCAGGACTCTGGATGTCACCGCGTGACATTTCCTCGAAGGGATAGACACAGGAACGAAGTGAATCACATGCCCACCAGTCTATGTGTTCCGGAGCAGTAGTGCTGGGCTAGCAGGACACCGGTGAACCGGGCTATAGTGGACTACTATGGCTCATGGAAGCACAAGACTACATTTCCCCATAAGAGAGGCTACCAAGGATGAACAACTAGGTTTTTGAATCCCACACATACCAAGCATTTCAATCATACACACAATATGATCGATGTTGATTCATGTATGCATGTCCCCGTAAGTTAGTGCCACTTTGGGTTAATGACTAGTCACGTTGGCCCGGGTCCTCTGTCATATGAATGCTAGCGACACTATCATATTCGTGAGCCAAAAGACGCAAACGGTCCCGGGCCATGGTAAGGCGACACCCGTGGGAATACCGTGCGTGAGGGCGCAAAGTGATATGAGGTGTTACAGGCTAGATCGGTGTGACTTAGAATCAGGGTCCTGACACTGGGTGATCTCCTAAGTCAAAGATCAGGTCGGCCTAGGGCGCCACCCACACTGGAGGAGCCCCCTGCCATGTGGAGGTGGTGCCGATCTGGAGAAAGAACGGCTTGATGTGATGGTGCGAGGGTGGCGCCTGCGAGCCACCAAGGAGAGCCGCAACGACCGGGGGTGCTGGTCCCCCAAAGCGCGCGATGAAGAGGTCGCGCAGCTCCTCCCAAGAGGCCACAGAAGATTCTGGCAGATGGAGAAGCCAGGCACGCGGCACGCCGGCGAGGGCCATCGGGAACCAGTTGGCCATGATCTTGTCGTCGCCTCGGCCTCCAGGACAGCCTCCTCGTATGCCAGCAGAAAGGTCTTCGGATCCGCTGCACCATCGTAACGGGGTGGCATCTCCAGCCTGAACTTGTGCGGCCACTGCACCTGCCGCAGGGCGGGGGTGAAGGCCCGGAGCCCCCCGGCGCTGCAAAGGGCGCCTGTCAATCCAGTCGGGGAAGAGGCGGCGTCCATGCGTGTCGGTCGGAGAGGCGAGGCCATCGAGGGGCGAAGCTTCGGCGCACCCCTACCTAGCACGCCAAATGTTGGATTTCGGGTTCCGGCAAAACCCTTGAGGTTTGAACACTATGGTGCGCACGAAGATCTCCCCCCTCTCTAGCTCGCACACTCAATGATCTAACGGCCTAGCTTGACGGACCCAAAGAACATGAGACACAAGATTTATACTGGTTCGGGCCACCGTTGTGGTGTAATATACTACTCTAGTGTGGTGTGGTGGATTGCCTCTTGGGCTGAGGATGACAGTTGCAGGGGAAGAACAGCCTCCTGAGGAGAGGTGTTCTTGTGCTTGGTGAACTTGTGTGAGGCTAAGGATGGAATGGCTCCGATCCAAGATCCGATCGATCCCCCCTTAGCTATGGTGGTAGCTAGTCCTATTTATAGAGGCCCTGGTCCTCTTCCCAAATATTGAGTGGGAAGGGATCCCACAATGGCCAATTTGAAGGGGGACAAATAGTACAAGCTATCCTGAAAAAGTAGTCTTCGCCTGCCAAAGGCTCTGGTGGTGACGCCGTCTTGGGGTCCATGGTGACCTCCTTCTTGTCGTTCTGCTGGTCCTGGTCTTGTTGCATCGATATGGAAACCTTTGCCCGAAGCCTCGGAACTCCTCGCCTGTGCTTGCCTCCTTAGCATCAAAGGGGAAACAAGGATACTGTGCGCGCTGGCGCCCGCCTGGCGCCCGCCTGGTCTTGATCATCATGGCTTACATCATTGGAACCTCGCAAGGTTCGCCTTGCCTTGATCTCTCAAAATGTCAGATTTCGGGTTCCGGCAAAACCCTTGAGGTTCGAACACTGGGGTGCGCATGAAGATATCCCCCCTCTCTAGCTCACACACTCAATGATCTAACGACCTAGCTTGACGGACCCAAAGAACATGAGACACAAGATTTATACTGGTTCGGGCCACCATTGTGGTGTAATACCCTACTCCAGTGTGGTGTGGTGGATTGCCTCTTGGGCTGAGGATGACAGTTACGGGGGAAGAACAACCTCCTGAGGAGAGGTGTTCTTGTGCTTGGTGAACTTGTGTGAGGCTAAGGATGGAATGGCTTCGATCCAAGATCCGGTCGATCCCCCCTTAGCTATGGTGGTGGCTAGTCCTATTTATAGAGGCCCTAGTCCTCTTCCCAAATATTGAGCAGGAACGGATCCCACAACGGCCAATTTGAAGGGGGACAGCTAGTACAAGCTATCCTGACAAAAGTAGTCTTCGCCTGCCAAAGGCTCTGGTGGTGACGCCGTCTTGGGCTCCATGGTGACCTCTGTCTTGCCATCCTACTGGTCTTGGTCTCGTTGCACCGATAGGGAAACCTTTGCCTGATGCCTCAGAACTCCTCGCCTGCGCTTGCCTCCTTAGCATCAAAGAGGAAATGAGGGCACTGTGCGCGCTGGCGCCCGCCTGGCGCCCGCCTAGTCTTCATCGTCATGGCTTACATCATTGGATCCTCGTGAGGTTCGCCTTGCCTTGATCTCTTTGCCCCTCGTGAACCAGCCTGGTGAGGCTGCCCCTGAGGAGGTCTTGCGTCATTCGCCTCACGAGGCTTGGCCCCTCGCGAGGGTTTTGGGTGTTTTATGGTGAATATGGGCCGTACAGGGCTGCTCGAGGAGCCACGCTACGGGCCGCAGGTAGGCAAGTCTGGGGACCCCCGTTCCCAGAATGCCGACACACGCCTCTACTATGACACGTGCCCTTCCTTACATGGCCACGGTTCATCGCTGCCACCTGCAGACAGACCGATCGACCAGTATGTACGTACTCGTTGGCCACCAGAATGACAATGCTACGTACGCTTTGACCAGGTGGGCCCCGACTGTCAGGCACTACTTTGCGTGCGAAGATGTAGCTGGTGGGTCCCAGCGGTCATGGGGGCAAATCATTTTTTTCCCGTAATATGGACGCACTTCCTTGCGTGCGAAGATGTAGCTGGTGGGTCCCAACAGTCAATGGGGAAACTTTTTTTCGTGAAATACGGTGGCCTGTCCGGTGGCTCCCTGCTGTCAGGTGGAGGAATCATTATTTTGGGCATAATAAGGAGGCATTTCCTTGCTGCGGCCGTGGACCCAGCTGTCAGCCTCTCCACATACAGTACTCTTCCGATGGAAGTCATTCATTGACCACATTGACCATGCCGCGTCGAGAGCACTAGCGCGGTGGACAATGGCGATGCCTAGGATGGGGAGGACGCGGAGACAGGGAAGACGCGGCAGTGGATGCCCACGCGGAGGGAGTGCGTGGGTTGACTGCTTCGGCTGCGGTGTGAGGTTGTCGTCACCGGAGAATAACAGGAGGTGTGTGTGAGTATAGAGGGATGGCATGGCTAGCAGTGGAAGCACAGCCGGCCACGGGAGGCAGGAGCAGGCGGAACGGCCAATGCTTGTTTGGGTGGCTGGAGCAAGAAGACTAGAGGTTGAAGAAGCACTACGGCCGTTGGGTGGACATCGTATGGTCACTGGAGCTAGAGTCATTCATATTGACTAAGTTGACAAAGCCCTCCATCCCTGTCAACTTAGTAAGCCCACAAGTCAGCCTCCCATTATGCTGGGTCCTAGCTAGCAGGGGGGGTATTCATTTTTTGTGCGTAATAAGGAAGCACTTTCTTGCATGCGAAGATATAACTGGTGGGTCCGAGCTGTCAGTGGCTGGAACATTTTTTCATGAAATACAAAGGCCCTTTCGGTTGGTCCTAGATGTCAGGTCGAGGAATCATTATTTTGCGTGTAATAAGGAGACATTTCCTTGTGTGCGGCCGTGGACCCAACTGTCAGCCTCTTCGCGTACAGTCCACTTCCGATGGATGTCATTCGTTGACCACGCCGCTCGAGAGCACCAGGGCAGTGGCGACGGCGAGGCCTATGAAGGGAGTGGCATGAAGCCAGCGAAGACACGACAGTGGCTTCCCACACGGTGGGGAGTACGAGGGTTGACTGGTTTAGCTGCCGTCGCCGGAAAATAACAGGAGGTGTGGGTGAGTAGAGGGATAGCCAGGCCAGGGATGCGAGTATGGTGGGGTCGTGAGGCCTGCCCGGCAGCACAGCCGACCACAGGAGGCGGGAGCAGGCGGTTCCGTTGGCGCTGGTTTGGGCGGCTGGAACAGGAAGATCAGAGACTGAAGAAGCATGATTATCGTTAGATTGACATCTAAGGGTCTGACGCTGGTAGAGTCGATTGTTGACTAAGTTTCTTTTTTGAGAAACCTTGTGTACGCATGAACTTAGTAGGCCCACAAGTCAGCCTCCAAATCTGTGGCAGACAATATAGAGCCCATTTGCTATTTTTAATAATTTGCAGCCCATTTGCTAATTCTTAAATAATTTATTACAGCCCATTTTCTGCCCAGGACCACGGTCAAAAAGTTCAACCTTATTTTGTATATTTCGGTGGAGTCCGAACTGTTGTAATCCCGAAATGATAAACATTTTTAAGAGATTATTGATTTGCCAAAAAATCATTTTGTTTTTGTAAGCAAACATGACGTGGGACAATTGAGTTGGTTTAAGGGAAAACCAGTGGTCAAAAATCAGTGTAGGAGGAAAAACAACAACAAAAATAAGGATGTAAATATGAAAAGGGAACTTTATGTATTTTCAATAGAATGATATGTGTATATGAACTAGTAAAACTATAGGTAGAGATTGGAAAACTGAAGTAGGACATGGCGTTTCAAGAGTAAAATAGTACCGGGTTGTGTGTTTGATCCAGTAAAAAAACTGCGTGCGGATGTTGTAAGAAAAAATACAACTAACGCTGGCGGGCTAGAGGCCAGTAGATACCTGCTGGATCTTTGTGTCCCGTTGTCGTCATGGGCTAGGCCTGTTAAAAACAAAACCAAGCCTGGGCAGTCTACAACCCAGTTGAAACTTGCTCGACCTGAAAAAAGAATATACCTGCTCAATAAACGAGAGAATTCTGCAAGTACAGACTGATAAGTGGGATGAGCGGGTATATTGTTTTTTCATCGTGATAATAAGTGCATGCACTTGTTTCGAAAAATTTGGAGAACTGGGAATTTGAACGATAGGTGCTTATGCTACCCATCAAATAAAAATCAGGTGCCTGAATATTCGTTTCGAAACAAATGATTCAGCTTTATATCCACGTCGACCCTCGGCATGATGGTTGGAAGCAAATGCCAAGTTCATACCGAAAGATCGTTAACAACAATACCAACTTGCGGACGACAAGGTAGTACAAGTACCAATACCAAACTAACTTATAATCTTTTTAGTCCTGGCCCTAGTGTTAGTCTGGTAGAAAATCTTACAGAAGACCAGCTCCTGCTCCTTCTCTTGCTCTAGGTCCCCGAGGAGGTACTGGTGCATCACCCAGTTGGTCCTCTGCTGGTTGAAGTTATTTTTTTTTGCGGGAATGGTCGAAATTCTTGTTGGTGTGCAGCACTAGAACCTTTTTGCTGCCTGTCTGCCGGCCATTGACCATCACCAGCAAGGTATTGCCGGTCTTGTGCCACATCGCGTGCATGCCACACTCCGACTGTATCTTGCGACGCGTCCACGTGCCCCTTTTGAACGCCCTGGAATTGCGCTGGAAGAAATGCTTGCTTAGGCCACTCAGTGTGATACTTGCAGTGTTTCCGAATACAGGTTTTAGTGTACGTAGTTGGCATTTTCATAACATCTTTGGCATGTTGCAGTCACTTGTTTCACTTTTTATTAACTGTCAAATTGTAATTGCTTCACTAGGTATGCCTCTAAAAAGAAAAATAGATCTATAAACAAAGGAATATGTTTGTGCAAGTAGACGGCCAATCAGTGTCTTACCTGGAAGTTTTTCAGGATGGGTGTAGCATATGTCGTGCTCGCTGTCGATGGTTGGTATGAACAAATCGATGAGAGGGTGAGATCTCATGCTATCAGCACTCACTTTGGCCTCAAGGTGCTCGATCAGCTCCTGATCCGTGCGATCGAACTTGATGCTAGCCGTCAGCACCGGCCAATCCTTCTTGGAGTTGCATCGGTTAATTCCAGTTATATGGTACTCAATGTATGATCAAATAGACTGTTTTAAGTGAATGCTGAAAGATTTCGACAGATAAGTGGTAGTACTCCACATCTGAAGTCCACAATACCCGAACACGCCATCGAGATTCTTGTGTCACCTCACGCGCAGCGTGTTGTCACGTCAATTCAATGTGAGGACATGGTGAATAATTTAACCGATGTATACTAGTACTGCTACTGTACTACTTACTAGTCGTATTTGGTGTCACATTTTAACCATAGGTTTATAACTAACAAAATGTCAATGCATGTCACCAAAAATTATTCCATTAGAAACTATGTTCAAATACGAATAAAATGATATAATTTTTTGTGACATGCATTAACATTTAGTTAGTGAAATTTATGGTCAAAATTTGACACAAATTATGAAGGGGACCAGTAAACCAGGAGGGAGGTAGTAGTACGAGTAGCACAATATACGGTATAGAGGACTAGTACAAATTTAGAAACGGGGAAGAAGTTACAAGGCTGTGCGACAAACTTTCACTAGTAGAAAAAGGGTCAAATGTGAAGCACGTTAGTGCCGGTTTGAATTTGAGCCGGCACGGGTATCATTAGTACCAGTTCGTGGGCAACCTTTAGTATCAGTTCATGCCGCGAACCGGTACTAATGAGGCTGTGTCAGGCTATGGTTAGGCTAGGGCCCCCACGAAGACCTTTAGTACCGGTTCATGCCATGAACCGGTACTAGAGTTTCTTTGTAAGCTGATTTTTAGTCCCACCTCGCCAAGAGAGAGGCAGTATGAGCGGCTTATAAGCCGTGAGTGCACAGACAATGACGAAGAGTTGCAATGCTCACCTGCATGTTGATTAGCTTCAAGCCTAGCGGAATAGCATAGATTGCACTGAGCTATGTGCAGTGCAGTCTACACTATTCCGAATGGCTTGAAGCAAATTAACTAGCATTGCACCTCTTTTTTATTTTTAGTAACTTATTTGAACTCCGGACTTCTTTTGTGTTCAGTATGCAACATTCAAAGCGACGTCATCAATTTCCAACATGTTCTAACATCATTTGTTGTTTTTCGGTCATTTACCTAATTGTTTAGAGAGCTAAATGACCGTGAAATTGAAAATCACTACAAAATGAATCCTAAAAATGTTGAAACTTGGCATGGTATCATCATATCACCCTCATAGCATGCGCGAAAGAGCAGAGAGGGTCACGGCAAAAACTGGACGCACTTTGTGTACAAACTGGACAAACTCTTTCGGAGTACCAGGGTTTCGTACGAGAACTCATCTGTTACACGACCACTTCAATGTTTTTTAAACTTATTTGAACTCCGGACTTCTTTTGTGTTAAGTATGCAGCATTCAAAGCGACGTCATCAATTTCCAACATGTTCTGACATCATTTGTTGTTTTTCGGTCATTTACCTAATTGTTTAGAGAGCTAAATGACCGTGAAATTGAAAATCACTACAAAATGAATCCTGAAAATGTTGAAACTTGGCATGCTATCATCATTTCTCCCGCATAGCATGTGCGAAAGAGTAGAGAGGGTCACGGCAAAAACTGGACGCACTTCGTGTACAAACTGGACAAACTCTTTCGGAGTATCAGGGTTTCGGACGAGAACTCATCTGTTACACGGCCACTTCAATGTTTTTTCAACTTATTTGAACTCCGGACTTCTTTTGTGTTCAGTATGCAGCATTCAATTTCCAGAAGAAAATAAATAAAAGAAAAGAAATAATGCAGAAAATAAAAAAACTATACAAAAAATTACTCAAAAATAAATAGAAGAAAATAAATAATGCAGAAAAGAAAAAACTATATAAAAACTACTCAAAAATAAATAGAAGAAAATAAATAATGCAGAAAAGAAAAAACTATATAAAACATTTGTTGGTGCGCTGCCCAGTGGGCCTGCTAGACCTAGGGTGTGCAAATGCAGGCCGAGAAGGGCCAGCAGGCTCACAGCGCAGCGCGCCCTAGTTAATTAGGCCCAGAAGCCTGCTCTATAGAGAAGCTCGAAGGAGCAGCCGCGACTGGGTTTATAAACCAGTGCGGCTGCCCTTCGCTCAGCGAGGTGGGACTAAACATTGTGCACCGCCGGTGGCAGCGCACAACCTTTAGTACCGGTTGGTGGCTCCAACCGGTACTAAAGGGGGGGTCTTTAGTACCGGTTCGTGGCACGAACCGGTACTAAAGGGGCCGTTTCCCACCCCTTGGCCTGGCAAAAATTGGCCTTTAGTACCGGTTGATGGCTCCAACCGGCACTAAAGACCCCTCCTATATATATGGAACCTACGAAAAAATCAGTTTCATCGACCACCAGTAGTTCTTCTCGATCTAAACTTCTTCGCCGCGCCTGTCACCCCATCGCGCGCCGCCCTCGCCGCCCCCGCCGCCCGTCGTCGCCGTCACCGCTGTCGCCCCCGCCGTCACCGCCATCGCCCCCGCCACCCGTCGTCGCCGTCACCGCCCGGCCCGTCGCCC